>NC_057756.1:237868-243046 GCF_004010195.1 Chiloscyllium plagiosum | reverse complement strand
TCGTCGGAGGATGAGGGGTGACCTTATAGAGGTTTACAAAATTATGAGGGGCATGGATAGGATAAATAGGCAACTTTTCCCTGGAGCGTCGGAGGATGAGGGGTGACCTTATAGAGGTTTACAAAATTATGAGGGGCATGGATAGGATAAATAGGCAAAGTCTATTTATCCTATTCTGGACTCCCCTGGGGTCGGGGAGTCCAGAACTAGAGGGCATAGGTTTAGGGTGAGAGGGGAAAGATATAAACATTAAAGGATTGATAATAACACAGGGATGCGTGCTCTTTTCCCTAAGGCTTTGAAAAACTGGTTAAAAAATAGTTGCAGAGGACTGAATCATAGAATCCGTACAGTGTGGGAGCCATACAGCCCATTGAGTCCACACTGACCGTCCAAAAGGAACATCCCACCCAGAATCACCCCACTACCCTATCCCCGTAGCTCTATATTTCCCATGGCTAATCGACCTAGCCAGTGCAACTTTGGACTGTGGAAGGAGACCGGAGCACCTGAAGGAAAGGGACACAGACACAGGGAAACATGCAAACTGCATGCAAACATTTGACCAAGGGCGTAGTGGCTGTAAAATATCACAGTGCAAAACGTTGCCCTATTATGGGAAGGATATTGTCAAGGTGGATGGGGCTCGGAAAGGATTTTGCTGCAAATGAAGCATTTGAGTTATAGGGAGAGGCTGGATAGGCTGGAACATTTTTTTTACTGGACCGTAGAATGTTTGGGGGTGAGGCTTAGAAAATCATGAGGGGCGTAGGTAAGGTGAAGGGCAGGTGTCTTTTCCTTAGGGTGGGGGACTTCAAGGTAAGAAGAAAAACATTTAAAAAGGACATGAGGGGTAACTTTGTTAAGCAGAGTGTTTCACATGTGGAATACACTGCCAGAGGAAGTGGTGGATGTGAGCACAGTTACGACATTTAAAAGACATTTGGAGAAGTACATTAACAGGAAAGCTTTGGAGTATTATGGGGGCCAAGCTCAGACAGGAGGCACTATTTTAGATGACACTCTTGGTGAATCTTACAGGACAGCATGGGGATCTGTAGAGGGCTGGTAGAAATGATAGACTGAATGTTGGCTGTAATTTTCACTTCTGAATATTCAGTAGATAAACATTTAAAGTATTGATGATGATGAAAGTGTGCATGCTCTTTTACCTAATGATTTGAGAAACTGGTATTACACTGTTGGTGAACGTGCAGACTTGTTTCAGTTTGCTGGTTCTAGACTGAACTGTAAATAATTCTTAATTTTGTTGCAACACACCTTCTTGAGTGATTATATCTAGAGTGATATATGTTTATATAAAGGAAACATAACTCATCCTCACAGCAATGCTTAAACAATGAAAGCAAGCCACTTGCCTTTACTAGCCAAAGCTTCGAGTTTAAGAGCAGAGTGGTTATGCCGAAAATGTATAAAACGTTGGTTGGGCCACAACCAGAGTATTGTGTGTAGTTCTGGAATCTGCATTTAAGAGGGATGTGATAGCAGTGGAGAGGGCGCCGAGGGAGACTTACCAGGATATTGCCTGGGCTGGAGAGTTTCAGTTGTGAAGCGAGGTTGGATAGACGAGGGATCTTTTCCTTAGGGCAGAAGAGATTGAGAGGGGACATGATTGAGATACATAACATCAAAAGGGGCATAGATAGGATGGACATGATGGGCTGCTGCTTGACTAGGAGACCAGTTAAAGGTCCATATGTTCCTGCAAGAGTGAAGGGCAAGTATGGCGGGAATAAGGAACCCTGGGTGACAAGAGACTTTGATGTTTTGACCAGAAAAAAGAGAGGCATGGCTCAGGTACAGATATCTGGGATCAAGGGAATCCCTGGATGTTTATAGGGGATACAGAAACTTGCTCAGGAAGTAAATCAGGAGGGTGAAAAGGGGTGCGAGATAGGTTTGGCTGAGAAGACTCTGGTGAATCCAAAGAAGCTGTTTCAGTATATTAAAGAAAAAAGAATAACAAGAGAGAGAATAGGACCCCTCAAGGACCAAAATGAACACGTTTATGTAGAACCACAGGAGATGTGTGAGGTCCTCAATGAATATTTCTCCTCTGTGTTTACCATGGAGAAAGACATGAAGACTTGTGAACTTGGGGAAGTTAGTGGTGATGTCTTGGGGACAGTCCATATCCAGTAGTGGAGGTGTTGGACATATTAGAATGTATGAAGATGGATAAATCTCCTGGTCCTGACCAAATATATCCAAGAACCATGCGAGAGGCCAGAGAAGAAATTGTGAGGGTCCTGGCTGATATTCTTGCATAATTGTGAGCCATCGGTGAGGTCCTGGAAGACTGGAGGGAGGCGAATGTTGTGCCCTTATTCAAAGAGGGCTGTGAAGAAAAAGCTGAGAACTGTAGACCAGTAAGCCTAACATCTGTGGTAGGTAAGGTACTTGAGAAGATTCCAAGGGTTAAGATGTACATGCATTTGAAAAGACAATGTTTGATTAGTAAAAATCAGCATGGCTTTGTGAGTGGAAGATCATGCCTCACAAGTTAGAGTTCTTTGATGAAATGACCAGGGAGGTTGCTGAGGGCAGGGCAGTACACACAGTCTATGTGGATTTCGGTAAGGCCTTTGATAAGGTTCCACATGGTAGGCTGCTCTGGAAGGTTAGATCGCATGGAATCTTGCTAAGAGGAGCTGACAAATTGGATATACAATTGGCTTGATGGTAGGTAGCAGAGGGTAATAGTGAAAGGATACTTGTCAGACTGTGGAGGGCTGAGATTAGTAGTGTGCCTCAGGGATTGGTACTGAGCCTATTGCTGTTTGTTATCTATATCAATGATTTGGATGAGAATGTACAAAGCATAATTAGTAAATTGCAGATGACACTAAAGTAGGTGATATCGTGGATCGTGAGGAAGTTTATCAGAAATTGCAGCAGGAGCTTGATCAGCTGGAGAAGTGGGCTGAGAAATGGCAAATGGAGTTTAACATTGATAAGTGTAAGGTCTTGCATTTTGGAAATTCAAATCAAGACAGGAGTTTCATGATGATTGGTAGGGCCTTAAAGGTGTTCAACAGAGGGACCTTGGGGTTCAGGTTCACAGTTCTCTGAAGTGGAGTCACAGGTAGACAAGGCAGTGAAGAAGGTTTTTGGCACAATGACTTTCATCAGTCAGGGCATTGAGTATAAAAGTTGGGAAGTTATGTTGCAGTTGTATAGGACATTGGTGAGGCCCCCCTTGGAGTATTGTGTCCAGTTTTGTCAGCTTGTTATAGGAAGGATGTTATTAAACTGGAAAGAGTGCAGATGAAATTGACAAGGATGTTACCAGGACTCAACGGACTGAGTTATAGACAGAAGTTGGACAAGCTAGGACTTTTTTTCTTTGGAGCATAGAAAGCTGAGGTGGTATCTTATAGAAGTGTATAAGGTCATGATAGGGTGAATACTATTCCCCACAGGGTTGGGGAAACAAGGACCAGAGGGCATCAGTTTAAGGTGAATGGGAAAAGAATAAAAGGGAATCAGATGGGCAACATACGCAGTGGGTGGTAAGCATATGAAATGAGCTGCCAGTGGAAGTATTTGAAGCATGTACATTAACAATTAAACATGTGGACAAATACATGGATAGGAAAGGTTTAGAAGGATATAGGCCAAGTGCAGGGAAATAGGGTTAGGCTGGATGTGCATTTTGGGCGACATGGACCAATCTGTGTCAAAGGGGCTGTGCTCTAGATCTCTATGACTCTGAGATGTTGTAGGAACAGGATTTGGTGCAATTCAACACACAGGCCTTGATTCAATTTTTGAAGGTCTGCAGTGGACATAAGATGTAGACAGGCAGGAAGATGGAAGAACACAGCAAGCCCTGCAGCATCAGAAGTCAATGTTTCGGGTGTAAGCAAGGAGTGGGGATGGGTGTGAAGCTGCAGATAAAGAGAGTGGTGGGGGTGCTGGGTGGTGAAGTGGGGATAGGGGAAGACAGGTAGCAGGTATGGCCTGGTTGGTCAATGGGAGGAATGAATTCGGTTGGTGGCAGGGAGCAGTAGAAGGAAGGGGGGGAGGGGCTGGGAAGGGAATCTGGAGATGGAAAGGGAGGTTATTTGAAATTGGAGAACTCAATGTTGAGTCCTCCAGGCTGTAGGGTGCCCAGGCAGAAGATAAAGTGTTATTCCTCCAGTAGGAGCTGAGGCTTGTTGTAGCAATGGAGGAGTCCAAGAATGGTCATGTCGGAAAGGGAGTGGTTGGGGGAATTGAAATGGGTGGTGACCGGGAGGTCCGGCTGCGATGCTCGGTGAACCGTTTCCTAAGTTTACGTTTAGTCTCCCTGATGTAGAGAAGACCACATCGGGAGCACCTGATGCAATAAACTAAGTTGGAAGAGAGGCAGGTGAACCTCTGTCTCACCTGGAAGGACTGTTTGGGGCTCTGGATGGAGGTGAGGGGAGGTAGTGTAGCGGCAGGTTTTGAATCTTTCTGGTTGCGGGGCAAGGTACCTGGGGGTTCTATGGTGAGAGTGGCATGAACCAATAAGATGTAGCAGCTGTGGGATCCAAGATGGCGGCGACCCAGCAAGTCTGAGTCTATAGTGCTCCTCCCAAGACTTGGGCAAAGTGGGCCACCCACCCCCACCACACTCACCAAATCATTTAAAATTTCTGTTTAATTTAATTAGTTGCTTAGTATTAAATTTAAACAATTTAGTAAAAATGACCAAAGGGAAGGGAGCCCGCAGCACTCAGCAAGCAGGAACCCCTCCCCCACCCTCTCCACCTGCAGCAGAGGCATCCGCAGCCGCCCTGGGGGATTTACCCACGGTGGCGAGCCTTGTGGAAATCATCTCTAAACTGGATGCGAAGATCGACGCTTTTATTGAAGAATCCCGAAGCCGATGGGACTCCCTCTTGGCCGCGCTGCAAAAGCACGACCGAGACATTAAAGAAATCGAGCGCCGAGTCGGAGGGGTGGAGCTAAAGGCCGTGACCTCCGAAACTACAGCGCAATCGGCCGTGGATCGGGTCCGGACTCTCGAACAGCGAGTCCGGACCTTAGAGAATCATATAGATGACCTCGGGAAGAGGAAGGCCAGCTTACAGCGTTCCTCGAGCAGTGGCTGCCGCAGCTTTTAAATCTGGAAGCTGGATCAGGCCAGGTAAGGGTAGAATGGGCCTACCGGGTCGCAATACGCAGGCC
>NC_057756.1:226073-234044 GCF_004010195.1 Chiloscyllium plagiosum | reverse complement strand
GAATGACATTTGGGAAAACACCAGAAGAATCACCATCTGTAACAGAACTCAGGCTATCCAGCTGAAGATACTTCATAGGGCCCATATAGCACCGGATCGATTGGCAAAGTTTAAGGCAGGAGCATCTCCAATGTGTCCAAATGTAAAATAGAGGTGGGCACTCTTGTACATTGCCCATGGACCTGTCATAAGATCCGTAGATACTTGACTAAAGTAGCAAGTACCCTGACAGAAACTTTAGGAACGGAAATTAAAATGTAAAATAGAGGTGGGCACTCTTGTACATTGCCCATGGACCTGTCATAAGATCCGTAGATACTTGACTAAAGTAGCAAGTACCCTGACAGAAACTTTAGGAACGGAAATTAAAGTGGACTCTGTATCTCTCCTTTTGGACTTTTTGAACTTTCCCTCCCTGGATATGCACGGGAAGAGACGATTTTCTATTCTCTCTTTCTGTGCAATGAAAAATATTTTGGTAAACTGGGTGGCTGAGGGCCCCCCTGGACTTTCAAATTGGCACAGATTAATTATGGAATGTATTCCCCTTGACTTCCTTACAAACATGGTGCACCGACAGACCAAATTATTTTATAAAATATGGCAGCCCTTCTTGAATTATATGAATACAGTTATTTTGGCTATCCTAACAAGGGCTTTTATTTAATTGAGATTACGAACCTGGCTGGTCCGGGGCCCCTTGGGAGAGGAATCCTGCACGAATACAGGTTTTGTTACATTTGATGTTAACATATTCCGAGCATGTATCTCACTACCCAATTTCTATGTTATCCGTTGCTTTTTGTTTCTCTTTCTCGTATTTGAATAATGTAAGAGACTTAATTATACACTCTGGTTAGTTGTAGGTTAGATTAGTAGTTAGTTGAGTTTTGTTTTTTTCTTTCTCGGTATTTTTCTTTTGTTAAATTTTGGTTATTATATATTTAAGATTTAATTGTATATCAATGTTTGTACTTGAGAGTTTTGTTTATTTTTGTAAACTTGTAAAAATGTTAAATTTCTAATAAAAATATCTATTAAAAAGATGTAGCAGCTGAAGCTGGGCATTCAGCCCATTGGGAATCAGCCGCTATTCAATGGGATCGCAGCTGATCTGATCATCCTCACGTCCAGTTTTCTGCCTTTTCCCCCATAATCCTTTTGCCCTTTCTGATTAAAACTTTGTCCCCTTGGCCTTGAGTATATTCAATAAGCCAGCCCCATCAGCCCGCTGGCAGGCCTACTTGAGGTAGGAAGCCCATCTAATGTGGCACCACAGTGGCAAACAGAGTGGCTTAACCTCTGCTGCCTGGCATGGAGAGAGATGGAGTCACAAGAGGGCTTACCATCAACTTCTGAGGGCAATGAGCAATGGTCAATAAATGCTTGCCCAGCCAGTGACATTTGCAATCTTGAGAAAGAAATGCTTCATAGGATATCGGTATGTACAGTACTATGACATTTTCCAGCTAACTTGCTCTTGGGTGACTGTCTGGGTGGAGTTTGCACGCTTTCCCCATGTCCACATAGGTTTCCTCTGGGTGGTCCAGTTTCTTCCCACAGTCCAAAGATGTCTCAGTTAGGTGGGTTGGCCATATTAAATTGCCTCATAGTCTCAAGGGATAGGCAGGCTAGATGGATTAGCCATGGAAAATGTTGCAGTACAGTGATGGGGGTGGGTCTGGGTGGGATATTCTCAGAGGATGGATGTGGGTCAAATGGGCCAAATGGCTTGCTTCACGCTTTAGGGATTCTGCAATTTAAAGAGGGGTGAGAGATGTGAAGTGAGATCACATAGTTTCTTGTCACAGGGGCTCATTTTCTAGGAATGGATAATAAAGGTCATTACTTTCATTTCTGGTTAAATTTCATTTTGAGTTGGAACATTTTAGCATTGAGCCATTCCCTGTTTACGTATTTCCAGTGGCTAGTTCTTGGGCAACTTGCAAGCACAGAAAAGGTTGATTTAAAGAAAACTGAGCTCGGGACAAATAAAAATGATACCTTCAGTCAAAATCTGCAAATAATACCACTTGGCTTTATGGGCAGCATGGTGGCTCAGTAGTTAGCACTGCTGCCTCACAGTACCAGGAACCTGGGTTCGATTCCTATCTCAGGCGATTGTGAGAAGTTTGCTCATTCTCCCCGTGTCTGTGTGGGTTTCCTCCCATAGTCCAAAGATGAGCAGGCCATGCTAAATTGCCCATACTGTTAGGTGCATTAGTCAGTGGTAAATATAGTGTAGGGGAATGGGTCTGGGTGGGTTACTCTTTGGACGGTCGGTGTGGACTTGTTGGGCCAAATGGCCTGTTTCTATACTATAGGGAATCTAATCTAAGGTTGTTCCCTGAAGGACATTAATGATCCAGATGGATTATTCCTGAATCAACAACAGCCATCATTTCCTTCCAGGGAGTTGGAAATATTTCCCTGAATTTAATTGATGACTTTGTTTGCTA
Organism: Chiloscyllium plagiosum; assembly: GCF_004010195.1. Taxonomy (NCBI): domain Eukaryota; kingdom Metazoa; phylum Chordata; class Chondrichthyes; order Orectolobiformes; family Hemiscylliidae; genus Chiloscyllium; species Chiloscyllium plagiosum. The sequence goes on along the minus strand of NC_057756.1, from coordinate 231,585 downwards.
CATTTTTGATCTTCGTGACCCTTTTGCCAGAACAGAAACTGGAACTTTAGCACTGTTTTCTCTCTCTCCAAAGATGCTGAGTTTCTCCAGCAATTCCTGTCTGTCTTTGTTTCATATCGCCACTGTCCCTTATTTTATTTTAAGAAATTGTTTCCTTTGGGTATGGGCCTTTCTAAATGAAAAGTCCACTGACCCCACTCCAACAGTTCTAACACTCTAAGACTTGAGACAAACTTTACCCTGGTTTAGAGCGGGGGAATAAAGAAGTGAATTTAAGGTTACATAAAAGTGTATCCCCTTATTTTGAGCTTCTCACCAAGAGGAAGAGCATTCTGTCATCATCAATCCCATCCAGGCCACTTTGTGATCTCATATTTGTTTCAGCTCTGTGGGAAACAGGACATCACCACACCAAGAATCAGCCAAATAAAGCTTCTCTGAACTGCTTCTTACACAAGTATATCCTTTCTTTAGAAGGGAGACCCAAACTGCAATGCAGAGCTTCAGGTGTAGGCTCACAAGAGGAGACCTAGCAGCATCGGCAGTATCGATGAGGTGGACCTGAAGTGGACTCGTGGTGGCGGTGGAGTTGGGTTTTGGCTGGTGTGGTAATCGGTACCATCTGCATTGGTAAGGTCCAGTGAGGAGTCAGTGTCAAAGGCATTGGTGGAGGAAAGATGGCACTGAAGAGCGGGCAACCTTCACTCCATCGGCAGAGGGGACTCGTGCCTGACCACAGGCCCATGGCCCAGCACTTAACAAAGACTGTAAAGGTGAACACCAGGTCTTTATTTTTCTTCCTTTACTTCTATATTTTGGTTTATTTTTGAGTTCTAAGAAAGAGCTGGACAGCAGTGATGCTATACAATATTTCTCACTGTATTTTATAATAAAATACTTGTGACATTAAATAAATCAAATATTCATCAATGCCCCAGAATTTCCTTCTGTTGAAATAACATTAGTCTTCCGGCCAATGTGACAGCATCTCAGTTTTCACACATTATGTACCATCTTGCATGCTTTTTCCACTCACTCAAACCAACTACACCTTTTAGAATAAAATAGAATCCCTACAGTGTGTAAACAGGGCTTTCGGCCCAACAAGTCCACACCAACTCTCCGAAGAGTAACCCATCCAGACCCATTCCCCTACCCTATTACTCTACCTCTACCCATGGGTAATACACCTAATCCACATATCCCTGAACACTATGGGCAATTTAGCATAGCCAATCCACCTAACCTGCACATCTTTGGATTGTGGGAGGAAACTGGACCAAACCCACCCAGACACAGGGAGAATGTGCAAACTCCACACAGACAGTCGCCCAAGGTTGGGATCAAACCCATGTCCCTGTCACTGTGACTGTGAAGCAGCAGTGCTAACCACAGAGCCACTATACTGTCCTTTTGTCTTATCTTCTCACTGCTTTGCAAGATTTCTACAAACAGTTGGCCCCTTCATCTAAATCATTAATACAGTTTGTACATGCAGAAGCCACAGCACCAAATCTGTGGAACATTATAAGAAACTTGCACATTCAATAATTACAAATTGCCAAGCTGAAAATGACACATTAAACATAACCACTAAGTTCCAGTGAGCATCAGTGTGTACGGAACCGTACCCCAGTGAGAGTGTGTGTGTCCCTGTCCCAGTGAGAGTTACTGTGTGGCAGAGTCTGTGTGTGTGTCCCTTCCCAATGTGTCTAACTCCGTGCTGTCCCTGTCCTGGGAGTCTTTGATGTGGACAGTGTACAGGCATCATTACTATGTGTCGAGAGTCATCGAGTCCTAAAGCACAGAGACAGGCCCTTTGGTCCAAACTGGTCCATACTGACCAAAATGTCCATCCCTCCAACCTCATTTCCTGATAAAGGGCTTAAGCCTGAAATGTCAATTCTCTTGCTCCTCGGATGCTGCCTGACCTGCTGTGCTTTCCCGGCAACACACGCCCCATATACATATTACATTCTGTGTAAAAGCGTTGCCTCTCAGGTTCCCTTTTATTCTTTCCCCTTTAACCTTAAACTGATACCCTCTTGTCCTCAATTTCCCAACCTTGGGAAAAAGAGTGAATGCATTCACCATATCCATGCCTCTTGTAATCTTATAAACTTCTATAAAGGTCCCCCTCCCCCAGACTCCTATGCTCTGAAAAGAAAAGTCAAAATTTGTCAAACCTCTCCCTATAACTCAGACCCTTGAGTCCTGGCAATATCCTTGTAAATTTCTTGTGCACTCTTCCCAGTTTAATAACATCCTTCCAGTAGCAAGGTGACCAAAACTGAACACAATACTCCATATGCAGCCTCACCAATATCCTGTACAACAGCAATATAACTTCCCAACTTCTAAACTCAATGCCCTGACTGATGAAGGCCAGTATGCCAAAAGCCTTCTTCACTGCCCTGCCTAACTGACTCCACTTGCAGAGAACCGTGCACCTGAACTCCAAGGTCTCTCTGTTCTACTAAAGTCCTTAAGGCCGACCATTCACCATCAAATTCTTACCTTGATTTGAATTTTCAAAATGCAACACCTCACATTTATCTATATGAAACCCATTTGCCATTTCTCTGTAGTACAGCTTGACCAGCTGGTATCTGCTTGAGAAAGTGGAAACTGCCCAGTTATGGCCAATTGATCAGGCCATACAATTCAGAGAAATCAAAAGCAGCAAATTCCCATCCTATTAGTACAGACTCTCAGCCACACACCAATTATTTTCTCTCCAGCATTTCGTTTGGGTTCCACTAGAACCACTCAGCCCCAGGCATCTCTTGGCACAAACATGACAAATCAAACAGTGACTGTTCTTGACATCAAAGCAACATTTCACTCACCATTAGCGAAGGTAGGCCAATCAGCTCATTACATCTGCTCAGCCATTCAATGAGATTAAGGCTGACCTGATAATCATCATCTCAAAGCTGCATTCTGACCAGCACAAGAGCCAACCCAGCAGACATTGTAAACAGGAACCACCAAACTGCTTCCCCAGTCTTTCCCACCATCCATAACACCCATGTTTTGTTTTCTTGTCAATGTCTGCAAGTATATGTTGAGAGAGGGGGAGAGAGAGAGAGAGAGCGCATGCGTGTGTATGTGTCTATGTGCATGTATGACTGTGTGTTAATGTGTGTGCACATGTAGATGTGGGACCTGTACCCCAGTGAGAGTCAGTGTGTGTGGGATCTGTACCACAGTAAGAGTTGGTGTGTGTGGGACCCGTACCCCAATGAGAGTCTGTGTGTGGGACCCGTACCCCAGTGAGAGTCAGTATGTATAGAACCTGTACCCCAGTAAGAGTCATTGTATTTTTTGTGGGTCCAAGTCTCAGTGAGAGTCAATGTGTTTATTTGGGTCCCGTAACCCAGTGAGAGTCAGTGCATGTGGGACTGTCCCAGCGAGAGTCACTGGGTGTGGGATTCTGTCCCAGTGAGTCAGTGTGTGGGAGTCTGTCCCAGTGAGATTCAGCATGGGTGGGACCAGTACCAGCGAGAGTCAGTATGTGTGGGACATGTATCCCAGAGAGATAATTATCAGTGACCCATATCCCATTACGAGTCAGTGTATTTGGTCCTTTCCCCCAGTGAGAGTCAGTGACTGGGGCCCTGTCTCAGTGAGAGTCAGTGTGTGTGTGGGAGCTGTAACCCAGTGTTGGATGATCCTACTTGACTTGATTCTCAGTCATTTGCTGATTGATGCCTCTGTTCTTGACAATACCATCAAGGCTGATGAGCGCACGGATCCTTCCAGAAACAAACTTCTGTCTCAACATTGAGGACATGATCATGTTGTGTGCCACCACCAATAAAAGCTTTAACCTCAGAAAACAGGTAGTGAATCAGAACTAGGCATCCGGTCAGTGCCGTGGCCATCATTTAACAGCAACTCCCCTGCAGCATAATTTGTCACCTCATGGCTTGACGCATCTAGAACATAGATCATTACAGCGCAATACAGGCCTTTCTGCCATTGATGTTGCGTTGACCTGTGGAACCAATCGGAAGCCCATCTAACCTACACCATTCCATTCCAGATGCCGATCCAAAGCCATTTAAATGCCCTTAAAGTTGGCGAGTCTACTACTGTTCCACTCCCCTGCTACTCTCTGACTAAAGAAACTACCTTTGATACCTGTCCTACATCTATCACCCCTCACTTTAAAGTTTTGCCGCCTCGTGCTAGCCATCGCCATCTGAGGAAAAAGGCTCTCATTGTCCAATCTCTCTAAACCCTCTGATTATCTTATATATCTCAACTATGTCTCCTCTCAACCTTCTTTGAACAAAAACAGCCTCAAGTCCCTCAGCCTTTCCTCATAAGACCTTCACTCCATTCCAGGCAACATCATAGTAAATCTCCTCTGAACCCTTTCCAAAGCTTCCACATCCTTCTAATAATACGGTGACCAGAACTGTATGCATTACTCCAAGTGTGGCCACAGCAGAGTTTTGTACAGCTGCAGCATGATCTCATGGTTCCAAAACTCAACCCCTCTACCAATAAAAGCGCTGTATGCCTTCTTAACAACCCTATCAACCTGGGTGGCAACTTTCAGGCATCTATGTACATGGACACTGAGATCTCTCTGCTCCTCTACTTGAGCAAGAATCGTAACCAACTCATCCCACACGGACTCCGGACCACCTTTAAACCAGCAGAGTTCGGACCCGAACAGGACAAACAGTACAGACTACAGATTCAAAAACACCAGCAACGGTTCTCCATCAAGATCCTCCACTCCACGCTTGCAGCAATGCGCCGGCACCGAACCTCTCTACAGTCAGCCCTGCCTCAGCTGAGGGCCACACTCTCTCAGAATTGCAAAGGACCCACTCTGTACTACATCCTCAGGAGAATTCATACTCTCAACAAACAGTATTTCAATTCCATCTCAAACATCAAAAACTGTAAGTACAACAAATGTTTATCTACCCACCTCCATAACCAGCGCTCCTCAAATATTCCGGAAGATTCCCCTGGCCTCGGAATTTACTCAGACACCATTAGCCATGCGGCTGATGCAGCTGCCACCCCCACGCTGATTGATGATGTCACTTCCGTCCCCATCATGGCCACTCCCACAACCACTTCCACCCCTCACAATTCCTCATGCATCACACGTGACATCGCTTCCGCCCTTCACATCATCGCTGATGCCACATGCTCAGTGACTTCCGCCACCCCTACTGTGGTCACCACCACTTCCGCCCCCACCAGCGCCACTCACCTGCATTCTGCTGACACGCCCCCCACAGACCCCACTGTCACTATCCCCACCCCCCAGAACCCCGAGGGGAGCACTACCCCTGCTCATGACTCCACCCCCATTCCCCCCACCATCACACCCACTCCAGGTACTGGCTCCGACCTCACTCCCAGCGCCACACCCACACCAGATCCCAGCTCCCAGCCCTGCCGAGTTTTCACCATCCCCCCCAGACCTCCCCCTCACTGAGGACGAACGATCAGTCCTCAGTAAAGGACTCACCTTCATCCC
>NC_057756.1:213467-223530 GCF_004010195.1 Chiloscyllium plagiosum | reverse complement strand
GTCCTACCTGCCTATCTCCTTTTCCACCTATCCACTCCACCCTCTCTTCCCTGACCTATCACCTTCATCTCCTTCCCCACTGACCTATTGTACTCTATGCTACTTTCTCCCCACTCCCACCCTCCTCTAGCTTATCTCTCCATGCTTCAGGCTCACTGCCTTTATTCCTGATGAAGGGCTTTTGCCCGAAACGTCGATTCAAAGCTCCTTGGATGCTGCCTGAAGTGCTGTGCTCTTCCAGCACCACTAATCCAGAATCGTACCATTAGCCCAGTACTATGCATTCCTGTTACTCCTGCCATCTCTCACTCTCTGACTGCCATCGAGCCTGGGATCAACACTGACTTGACAAGTTGTATAGGAGACAATGCCGTGGGCAGCAGTGGGTGTACATAAAGGTCCAGATAAATCAATGCTTGACCAGCAAGCTATAGACAGGGGCAATTTGATAACCAGCAGATTCAATGGATATATAGACATGGAGTCATACAGCACAAAACTGACCCTCTGCTTCAAATTATCCACATCTATATCCCAATCTTACCTAGACCCATTTGCCAGGACTTGACCGATATCCCTCTCAACCCTTTCTATTCATATACCCATCCTGATGCTTTTTAAATGTTGTCATTGTATCTGCCTCCACCTCTTTGCTTGTTTCATGAATACACCACTGTTTGTGTGAAAAAGGAGCAAATTACCGCAGACACTGCAATTTGCATTGAAAACAACAAATGCTGGAGATGACAGCGGGTCAGGTAGCATCCATGGAGAGATAGCAAACTAATATTGTGACCCACTGTGATCTCTGAAAATGTTGTCTCTCAGATCCTTTTAAATCTTTCCCCTCTTAACCTTAAAGCTATGCCCTCTAGATTTGCACCCCACCTCAGGAAGAAGACCTTATTCGTGCCTCTCATTTTTATAAACCTCTACAAAGTAATCCTTTAGTCTCCAACACTCCAGGGAAAAAAAACCCCAGCCTGGAAAAAAACCCCAGCCTATTCAGCCTCTCACAGAATCCCTACAATGTGGAAGCAGGTCACTTGGCCACCAAGTCCACACCAATCTTCTGAAGATCATCCCATCCAGACCCATCCATCCCTACCTTATCCCAGCCACCCTGCATTTCTCATGGCCGACTGACCTAGCCTGCACATCCCTGCACACTATGGGCAATTTAGCACGGCCAATCCACTCTAATCTGGACATCTTTGCACTATGGGAGGAAACCGTAGCACCTGCAGGAAAGCCATGTAGCTACGTGGAAAATGTGGAAACTCCACACAGTACTCGAGGCTGGAATTGAACCCGGATCCTTGGAAATGTGAGGCAGCAGTGCGAACCACTGTGTAACCATGCAGCTCTCCCTATAGCTCAAACCCTTCAGTCCCAGCAACGTCCTTATAAATCTTTTCTGCACCCTCTCAAATTTAACAACGTCCCCCTACAGTAGGGGGACCAGACCGGTATGCAATGTTCCAAAGGTGGCCTCACCAATATCCTGCATGGTCGCAACATGACATTCCAATACTTATATTCAATGTACTGACCAATGAAGGCAAATATGCCAAATGCCTTCCTCACTACCCTGTCTACCTGTGACTCCACTTTCAAGGAACTGTGCACCTGCGCCCCAAAGTTTCTCTGCTTGGCAACACTTCCCAGGGCCCTATCATTTACAGTAAAAGTTTAACCCTGTCTGCCTTTCCAAAAAGCAACACCTCACATTTATCCAAATTAAACTCCTTGACCCATTGGCCCATGTGATCAAGGTCCCCTTGTACTCTAAGGCAATCTTCTTCACTGGACATTTCCAATCGAGAACGATAGCGGACAATTACACAACCGAGAAGAGAAAGGTGCGATGATGATGGTTGCCCAAATGTTAAGATGGAAATAGTTACAAGTTCCCTCAGGACCAGATGCCAAGTGAATGATTCACATCAGCCTTCTTTGTCACAACTGCCGATCTTCATCAGTTCTATCCAATCGCTGGAAGTGGTTGAAGCAGCAAAGACTCCAATGGCATCTCCTCAAAATGCTCTAGAACAATCCATCTCCCATACCCACTTCTTCACTCCCCTTCCCTGGGGTCAGCCTGTGGTACAGCTGGACCAGCTGGTATCTGCTTGAGAATGTGGAAACTGCCCAGTTATGGCCAATCAATCAGGCCATACAATTCAGAGAAATCAAAAGCAGCAAATTCCCATCCTATTAGTACATACTCTCAGCCACACACCAATTATTTGCTCTCCAGCATTTTGTTTGGGTTCCACTAGAACCACTCAGCCCCAGGCATCTCTTGGCACAAACATGACAAATCAAACAGTGACTGTTCTTGACATCAAAGCAACATTTCACTCACCATTAGCGAAGGTAGGCCAATCAGCTCATTACATCTGCTCAGCCATTCAATGAGATTAAGGCAGATCTGATAATCGTCATCTCAAAGCTGCATTCTGACCAGCACAAGAGCCAACCCAGCTAATCGTGTAAACAGGAACCACCAAACTGCTTCCCCAGTCTTTCCCACCATCCATAACACCCATGTTTTTGTCATGTTTGCAAGTATGGTGTGTGTATATATATATATATATATGTGTGTGTGTGTGTGTGTGTGTCACGGAGCTGCAGTACGTGGATGATATTTGTATATGTGCAAACTCAGAGGAATATCTCCAGATCATCATCAGCACATTTATGGAGTCATATAAGAACATGGGAGTCACCCTGAACATCTGCAAGGCGAAGGTCCTCCATCAGCCTGATCCAGATTGTTGAGCGAACTCTCAATCATCAAGGTCCATGGGGAGGCCTTAGAGAATGCTGACCACTTCCAAAATCTCACGAATGTCCTGGCGGCCAAAGCAGCTATTGATGAAAAACATCTGTAAGACCTCCAGTGTGCTAGCACATTCTTCGGCTGCTGGAGGAAAAGGGTATTCGAGAACAAAATCAGGTGTAACACCAAGATCATGGTTTATAAACCTGTGGTAGCTTTTGCCTTCCTATATGGCTCTGAGATGTCTACAACAGACAGCTCAAGGCACTGGAGCTGGATCACCAATGCAGCCTATACAACATCCTGTGAATCCACTAGGAAGAAAGATGCACCAACACTAGTATCATCGACCAGGCTAAAATCCCCAACACTGAGGCACTGAACACCGTTGATTGGCTACAATGGGCTGGGCATGTCATCAGCATGACTGACTCGAGACTCTCCAAGCAGGCCCTCTCCTCCCAGTTTTGAAACAGCAGTTGAGCCCCAAGTACACAGAAGAAATGCTTCAGTGGTATCCTTCAGGCTTCACTGGTGAAGTGAGAGATTCCCAGAGATCTGGGAATCACTGGCCCAATCCAAAGACAATCCAAAGTTGAGGAAGAGCATTCAGGAAGGCATCAAGAACCTTGTGACTTGCCACTGGGAGAAAGCAGAAAATGGGCTAAAACAACGTTAGCAGAATGCTGTCACACCATCGCCCCACCCACCCCATCCCACGACCACTCTGCTACCTAGCTTAGTGTCTCTGAAAATTTAGAGATTCTGCCCTCAATATCCATCTCCATATGAATCTGAAAATACAAGGCTCCCAATGCCGTTCCCTTGGAACATCACTTTCAACTTTTTTCCTGTTGAAGAAATGCCCAATAATATCTACCCTCCATCACCTATCTTTTAGACAACATCTAATTCATGCTGCCAAGGACACATCATTCCCAAACATTTCTAATTTGTTGTTTCTCCATGTGGGAATGTCGAGAAACATATGTTTAAACAATTTACCAAGTCGATTTTTAATCTTGCAGTTAACTCTTTGCTGCTCTACTGAAATCCCAAGCAGACTTACCAGCAGAGGGAATGAATATAGAGTCACAGAAATCTACAGAATAGAAGAGGGCCCTTCAGCCCATCCAGTCTGTGCTGGTCAAAAGTAACCATCTATTTTAATCCCGTTTTCAGCACTTGGCCCATCACCCTGTATCCCGAAGAATCACAAGTGTATATCTGAATACTTCTTCATTGTGATGAGGGTTCCCGCCTCTCCTACCCGATAGGGAGTGAGTTCCAGAATCCCACCACCCTCTGGACGGTTAAAAAGCACCTCATATCCCCTCCAAACCGTTTGCCCCTTATCTTAAATATATATCCTGTCTATCCTATCTATGCTCCTTAAAAAGTTATATACCTTAATCTTGTCCCCTCTCAAACTCCTCTGCTCTAAGGGTAACAACCACACCCTGTCCAAACTGTCTTCCTGAATGAAACTCTCCAGCCCAGGCAACATCCTGGTCGAGCTTCTCTGCATCCTCTCCAAGTGTTTTCACGTCCGTCCAGTAATGTGGATTCCAGAACTGCACGCATTACTCTCGCTGTGGCCTAACCAATGTTTTATACAGTTCCGGCATAACCTTTCTGTTCCTAAACTCTGTGCCTTGGCTAACAAAGGCAAGTATCCCATGTGCATTCTTAATCACTTTATCTACTTCAAGGGACCTGTGGGCATACATGCCAAGGTTCCTCGGATTCTCGGTGCTTCCCAGGGTCCTACTGCCCATCATATATTCTCTTGTTTTTTTTTGTCCTACTGAGAGAAACAAAGCTCACGTATCAATAAATTTCAGTCCGAGTCAAATTCTGAAGCAGCAAATTTTATTGAAACGTTCTTGCAAGACGGGTGTCTAACAAGTAGACACCCCAATCTGAGTGTTACATTCTGATTTATGCAGTTCAGCTGTGTCTCTCTGTCCTCTCCTTTTACCCCATTGGGTACTTTTGCTATAGTGTGTAGCCTATCACAAGCTCTAGCTTCACTCCGCCTCTGTTTAGCTTCACTCCGCCTTTGTCTAGCTTCACTCCATCTCTGTTTAGCTTCACTCCACCTCTGTTTACTTCTCCCACTACTCTAAGCCTGTCGCCCCTTACTCTTATTTATCTTATTCCTTATATGTGACTATCCTGGCATAGTTTGCTGTCTTTGTGCGATCATCCTGCCAAACTAAATTCTGTCCATTGGCCACATCCCTCCTGCGACTGGTACACTATTCTCCTGCGACTGGTACACCCTGCTCCACGGTTGCTCTGCCCTATTAGTTATAGATAATTCTACCTGTTTTCCTTCTCACTGTTTAGTATTTGCACGCCCAATTTTATCATGCAAGCTTTTGCAGAAGCAACACCTGTTCCCTTATTCTGCACAATTTTAACCCTATACCTTACAATTCCCCCCTTTTCGTTTTGGTTAATAATTGTTGACTTCTGCATTTGCCTCATGTTTTGCCTTCCAGTTTGCTAGCATCATCCCTGAGACTTCATTTATCTTGGATAATTTCTTAAGGTCACTCATCCCCTCAATGTTCAAGAGGTTGAGTTCCTCTGCCTGATTACCTTCTAGGAGCATTTGTTTTGCCAATGCCGTCTCAATTAGCCGTTGGGTTAAACCTCGTACACAAGGTATGATACAACAGCCAATTGCTGCTAGTACCCCTGATACCAATATCAGGGAGGTGAGGATGGAGACTACCACGCCTTTCCACTTCCCAAGCCATGATTCCAGCCATCTCGTGAGTGATGTGTCCACTCCTGAATTCTCAGCCAATTCTTCCGCCAAGGTGGTCAATCCTCGCCATGCCCGAGAGATTGACCCATCAGGTGCTGTATTATTTGGAATAAAGGTACAACAGCTACCTCCTAACATCACACATACACCCCCTTTCTCGGCTAGGATCATATCCAAGGCCAGTCTGTTTCCCAGGCCATTCTGCCGGTTGCATCAAGTTGCTTGGAAATACCCTTGACTGCATCTCTAGTGTAATTAATGAACCTTTGCTGGTTATAAAAAATATAGTTTATTCAATCCACATTCCTGCTGACCGTTGCCCACCAAAATAAGGCTGATTCAAAACCTGCTGCAATTTGGTTGCGGGCCTTGAACTCATCCGGGACCCCTCTAGGAACTCCTATAGAGTCTAGATAAATCCTATCATCAAAGAAAGTATCTAATAACGACCTTTTATTCCGTCCATTCTTTGTTATTACCACCTTCTCCTTCTCAAATGCCAAGGTGAATGGGATTGCCAATTGCACATATCCCTCTTCAGTCAGGAGGTAGGGTAGGCCGCAATATTCTGCCTCCACAGTACCACCAGGGAACCCGGAGTGCTGAGCAGTTCCCTCCTTTGTCCGTTTTGGTGTGATTCTGAGTTTCTATACATAATTTCAGCTCCCTCAAGTCTCTGGACCGATTTGTACCTTGTCGGCTTATACACAATGTGTGATTCCCGACCGTGGTCAAAAACGGGGGCAGGGAGGGGGAGCTTTCAAATTTGTCTTCTCCGAGGGAGGGAACATTAGAGATAGGGATGTGCAGCTCCTATCATTCCATGCAGTCTTATCCTGATACAGAGCTATCATACATTCCATGCCCTTCCTGTTTTGGTTCCACTCGAGCGGAAAGGGGACTACGTGGGCAACTGGTCTACCGGAGGCACATGCATAGCAATTGCTTTTATTCAGAGTTTCAGCAGTGTACTTTACCCATTCAACCCAGGCATTTGCATCCCCGTATCCAGTTTCTATTTCAATGGTCTGCTTCAAGTCCTTCACCTTTATAATTTTTACCACCTTTGGGTCATTGGGAGGGGCAAAAGGTTATATCTTACTATCAAGTTTTTCTGCCCGTTTTCCGTTCCCCACAGCTGTTCGGAAACAGCAGTCCGAAAAACACTTCCCAGTGGCTTCCATTACTATCTTTAAATCGTTACTAAGGATTCGAGACCCATTTTTACGGGGAAAGGAGTCTTCAGAGGAGGTATTTTTAATGGTGAGATATATCGGGTGGCACTTTCTGTCAGGACAGTCTAGGGTTGGGTGAAAGGGGGCTCTATGGATAGCGATGCCAGGTGGTGGTTCTTGCGAACCGTACCTCGTGTCCGGTAGGGTCTTAAGAAGGATTTCAGAGGAACTATACTCCCTCTGATACTTTGCATTTCCGCAATTTACTAGGCTGCAAGCATCAACCTCTATTACTTGCGGATATTCAGACTCAGGGACCGTTAATAACAAATATGGAGATGACAGCATCGTTTGACAAAATCCCAGTATTAAGAAAGCTAATGTGGTAATCCCCAACATTATACAATAGCATTGAAGGACTGAGAGATTTAACATGCAATACAATATAATAGATATCAAAAAGAAACTATCCTGCGTCCGTGTAAAAATCAGTTACTTAAAGTCTTTTGAGTCTGAGTTTCAGTGGTTCTTCCGTCGATTTGGCTGTCCAGACTTCTTTCTTAACTGGGATTCCACCATCCTTTAATCCTGGTGTAGTGAGTCCAGCCTTTCTCCGCCATGCGTATCGCCGTCTTGGTAGTCAAAAGAGCCTGGTACGGTCCCTCCTAATCCGGTTGCAAGTTAGTTTCTGTCCATGACTTAATTAGGGTCCAATCCCCCGGCCGGAGGGGATGAACGGTGAATTCAAGGGGCGGAGTCTGTGCCAGTAACCCTTGTCTCCTAAAAGACAAAGACGCGGACAAACCCAGTATATACTTACTTAAGAATAAGTCTTTAGTTTCGGGGATCGGCAATGCCCCTCCTGTTCCCAAGTATGGCAATCTAAATAGTATTTCATAAGGGGACAGTCCTAAATCTTTCCTTCGGGCCGTTCACACTTGAAGGAGAGCTATGGGCAAATATCGGGACCAGGGGAACCTAGTCTCCACGACCAGTTTGGACAATTGTCTTTTTAGGGTTTGGTTCATTCTCTCAACCCTCCCTGAAGATGGGGGATGCCAGGGGGTGTGAAAATCCCAAGAGTTTTCCAACCCCTTCATTATTCCCTGGAGCACCCTGGAGGTGAAATGGCTTCCCTGGTCTGAGTCTATACACTCCACTATCCCAAACCGGGGAACTGTATGCTCGAGTATTATCTTAGATACTCCACTCGATGTGGCCATGGCCAGTGGGTATGCCTCAACCCATCCAGATAAATGATCCACTATCACCAACATAAATTTCAGTCTTCCCACCGGGGTAATTTGGTGTAATCTACCTGTATGCTCTGAAATGGTCTTGACCCTGGTTGTCTCCCACCTGGGACTTGTTTCCTCAATATTTTCTTGCATGTTATACATCCCTCACATATCTGTTTGGCTATCCTATAGATCCCTTTGCATCCATATTTCCTTATGACCAAATCATACATTGCTTGCACTCTCCAGTGACTCCCTGGTGTAAGACAGCCATAATTCCTCGCATCATCATCTTATTTAGCATCTCCCAGCCATCAGGTAGCATCCAGCGCCCCTCTAATGTCTGTGTAGCTCCTAGTTCTTCTAACTCTTTCTCTTCCTTAGCGCTAAATATCGCTCTCCCCCCAGGTTCCTGCACCATCGGTACCAAAATATATATTGTAGCGGGCTGAGGGTTCAGAGCTGCCTCCTTAGCGACTTCATCCGCCAATCTATTTCCTTTTGCTTCGGGATCATTTCCCTGCTGATGTCCATTTATGTGGACTATTGCTATTTCCTTTGGCAACTAAAGGGATTCCGATACTTGCTTTACCAATTCCTCATGAGCCAGTTCTTTACCCCTACTGTTTACCAGTCCCCTCTCCTGCCATATCTTCATATACGTGTGTGCCACCCCGAAGCCATACTCAGAATCTGTGTATACAGTTCCTTCTTTGCCTTCCAATGTCTTAAGGGCCCTTCCTAGTGCATAAAGTTCGCAAGTCTGTGCAAACTTTGGGTAGTTTACTAGCCTCAATAACACTCCCCTCTATTCCATCCACTACTGCATATCCATTGTGTCTTTTACCTTCAATAACTCTGGAGGACCCATCAATGAACAGCCTGGCCCCTGCGTGTAGAGGGATATCTCTAAGGTCCATTCTTAATTTAGTCTGGTATTCTATAATGTTGAGACAGTCATGTTCTGGGTCTGAGGGAGCTTCATCCTCCCCTCTCCAGCGAAAGGTAGCTGGATTCAGACAAGTGTCTGTGATCAATGTAAGGTCATCCCTCTCTATTAGAATTGCTTAGTATTTTAAAATTCTAGAGTCCGTAAGCCACTGCCCTGCCTTCTGGTTCAATATAGTCCGTACTTGATGCGGGGTGCTTACTATCAAGGCCCCTCCAAATGTGAGTTTTCGACTTTCTTCCACTAGTAGCGCAGTCGCTGCTACTGCCTGCACACACTCTGGCCACCCTCTGGAGACTGGATCTAACAATTTAGACAGGTATGTTACCAGCTGTTTCATTTCCCCCCATCACTGCGTTAGGAGCCCTAGGGCCGCTCCCTTATCCACGGTGGCAAACAAGTGAAAGGGTTTATCCAGGGAAGATAATGCAAGGACAGGGGTATGAATCAAGCTTCTTTTCAACTTCTCTACTAACTCCTTTTCTTCATCTGTCCACTTTAACAACTGCGGTTCTTCCTCTAACAGTTTCAAGTATAATTTCCTTGTCTTTTGGGCGTACGAGTCAATCCATAATCTACAATACCCCGTAAGCCCCAGGAATTTCCTTAATTCTCGCTTAGTCCGAGGAAGGGGCATTCCCACTACTCCTTCAATCCTTTCAGGGCTTATTTTCCTTTTCCTTCCACTGACCAAGTGTCCTAAATATTTCACTTCTCTTCCTACATATTGTAATTTGTTCCTTGAGACCCTCAATCCCTGTCATCCCAGAAAGTTTAGCAATTGATTAGTTGCTTCCGTTGTTCCCCTCTCATCCTGTCCCATGACCATAAGACCATAAGGAGTGGAAGTAAGGCCATTCAGCCCATCGAGTCTACTCCGCCATTCAATCATGGCGGATGCGCATTTCAGCTCCACTTACCAGCGTTCTCCCCGTAGCCCTTAATTCCTCTAGACAACAAGAATCTATCAATCTCGGCCTTGAAGACATTTAGCGTCCCGGCTTCCACTGCACTCCGTGGCAATGAATTCCACAGGCCCACCACTCTCTGGCTGAAGAAATATCTCCGCATTTCTGTTCTGAAATGACCCCCTCTAATTCTAAGGCTGTGTCCACAGGTCCTAGTCTCCTCGTCTAA
>NC_057756.1:198109-212986 GCF_004010195.1 Chiloscyllium plagiosum | reverse complement strand
AGGCCTTTTGAAAGTCTAGATAGGCCACATCCACTGGGTTTCCCTGGTCTAACCTACTTGTTACCTCTTCAAAAAATTCCAACAGGTTTGTCAGGCATGACCTCCCTTTACTAAATCCATGTTGTTTTGTTCTAATCAGACTCTGCTCTTCCAAGAATTTAGAAACCTCATCCTTAGTGATGGATTCTAGAATTTTACCAACAACTGAGGTTAAGCTGATTGGCCTATAATTTTTCATCTTTTGCCTTGATCCTTTCTTGAACAAGGGGGTTACAACAGCCATCTTCCAATCATCCGGGACCTTTCCTGATTCCAGTGACTCTTGAAAGATCTCAACCAATGCCTCTGCTATTTCCTCAGCCTCCTCTCTCAGAACTCTAGGGTGTATCCCATCGGGGCCAGGAGATTTATCAATTTTAAGACTTTTTAACTTTTCTAGTACTATCTCTTTCGTAATGGCAACCATACTCAACTCAGCCCCGTGACACCCTTTAATTTTTGGGATATTACTCATGTCTTCCACTGTGAATACTGACGCAAAGTACTTGTTAAGTTCTCCTGCTATTTCCTTATCTCCCATCACTAGGCTTCCTGCATCAGTTTGAAGTGGCCCAATGTCTACATATTGCAGTAAAGTAGTGCCTTGGAGACTTATAAACTTTTTCAAAAATTGTTGTAAAACCTGGCCAAACAGGTTCGGGGATTCCGTGAACCCCTGTGGAACCACTGTCCATCTATACTGCTGTTTTAGCCCTGTTTTTGGATCTTCCCACTCAAAGGCAAACATGTTTCTACTTCCTTCTGCCAGTGGACATATCCAAAAAGCACCTTTTAAATCCACCACACTGAACCACTTGTGGTCATGTGGAATCTTACTCAAGAGGGCATAAGGATTGGGAACAGCAGGATGACAAATCTGTACTATCCGGTTAAGCGCTCTCAAGTCTTGTACCAACCGATAGGTACCGTCTGATTTTCTTACTGGCAAAATAGGCGTATTATAGGGGGATACGCAGGGTTCCAACAGGCTGTCCTTAATTAACCCCTCAATCACAGGTTGTAACCCCCTTCGTCCTTCGGTCGAGATGGGGTATTGTCTTCCGCATACTGTCTCTCCCACCTTTTTCAAGCTGATCTCAAAAGGGGGAATATGCAATCCCCCTCGATTGCCTTCACATGCCCATACTGTGGGGTCTATTTGTTTCTCCTGTTCTTCGGTCAAAATGACCATTCTTATTACTATTTTTTGGTCGCACATCCCAATTCCTAGTCCTAAACGTGTGATTAAATCCCTTCCTAACAAGTTGCTCCCTATGTCTGTAATATATAAGAATTGTCTTTCAACTCTTCTTTCATTTTTTTCAACTGTTATAGGTTCAAATACAGGGACAGTAAATCCTTCTCCCTTTACTCTGGACACCGTTATTTTCTGATCTGTAAATGGTACTCCTCTGGGTATAAAATTTCAGGATGCCCCATGTCTGCTAGGAAATCTACATCTTCCCTATAAGGGCCAACCTTTACGTTTACCAAGGGTTCCCGGTGGGTCTCCGGGGGCAGGAACCCCTGACACTCCTAGTCTACATCAAAGTTCATAAGCGGGAGGTTTTTTTTTCTTCCCTTTGTATTTCAGGACACTTCCGCTTAAAGTGTCCTCTTCCTCCACAATGGTAACACCCTGCTTGTCCTTGTCCCTGTCGACTGGACTCTACAACAGGTCCTCCTCATCCTCTACCCCTTCCTCTACATTCTATGTGGGGCCACTCTCCACTCCGGTTGCTAGTCACTGGTTCGATTCTTTTCTTGACTACTTTGTCAACCGTGGCTACCATCATTTTTGCCTTCTGTTTCTGCTTCTCATCCTCTCTTTACAAACACTTTCTGTGCCTCTCTTAATAATTCATCAAGTGATTTCTCACTCCACCCATTTATTTTCTGAATTTTTTTCTGGATGTCTGGCCATGCCTTAGTCACAAAGTGTACCTTTAGGAGGCCCTGCTGTACTGGGTCCTCAGGATTCATCCCTGAGTATTTTCTCATTGAATCTCGAAATCTCTGTAAAAAGGCCGAGGGGTCTCATCTTTCTCTTGGCAGACCTCAAATGCTTTCGATAGGTTTTGTGATTTCGGGACTGCCCCTCTAATGTCCTTAATAAATAAGATTTTAAGATCTTTCATTCGGTTGCGATCTTCTGCATTATTGTTCCATTGTGGATCAACGTTAGGGAATTTTTGCTCCGCTGCTGGTGCCTCACCACTTGGGGGGATTCTTGCGTTGCCAAGACCTTAAGGCAGCCCGCCTGATTAATCCTCTTTCCTCACCAGTAAAGAGAATGTTCAGGATGGACATTAACTCAGTCCAGGTATACAGACTGGGTCCTAACAATTGGTCTACCTGTTCCAATAGTCCCATCGGATCCTCTATAAGAGAGATTTCACCTCTTTCTGGAATGCCTGCACTTCGCCACTCATCAGCGGTGCGTTTACAAACCCAATATCCTCCGCTTCTATCGGAACCTCACTAAGGGGGCAGACTTGTACAGACATTTTCTTAGACTGTTCCCGTGTCACTGGGCCCTGTGTCCCTTTCTTTCCCCCTTCCCTCTCCCCCGTGTCTTCTCCCCGCTCCCCAGCACCAAGTAGTCCTCCTTCTCCCTGATCCTCATTTTGTGGGTCGTCCTGTGGGGGTTGATTCTGGGGGGTGTCATAAGGCAGGGGTAAATGGTCAAGAACGTCCCAAGCGGGGGCCGAGGGGGGCCCACCTCTAGGACCTTGCAAGAGGCGTAGTCTGACTCTTCCTGACTAAAGGATTGTTTCTCAATGACATAGATATTGAGGAGTTAGCAGACCCAATCTTCATCCCACCCATATCTTGGCCAAAAAACTGAGGGGAGTCTTATACTTTCCTTAGTCCATGGAAAACAGCAATACTTTATCGTAATCCTTTTGTCCTTAGTTCAAGTATAAGTACTATCTTTCCAGTTTTTCAACATCCGTCCCAACAGACTTTCTGGAGGGATGTTATCAGGGCTCCTTCCCTTATCATTACCATTACCTGGCACCTTGTCTTTACTACTTTTAGAGCCCATGGTGATCAATTATAGTCAATTCCTTCGACTGTAGTATGTCATCCCCAGTCACTAAGGCAGTACTTAAAAATCTCTTTTCTTATCTTGGTCTGTGCACTGAGTTGCCTGACTGCAGCTGTGCCTACCATATACGATGGGGACTCAAACCCCATGAACGTCTTTACTGGTTCAGAATGACTCTCTTAGGATTCTGGTCAGTCAACCAGGAGGGGCACCCACCGTCGTGAAACACTGGACTATTCTAAAAGCAAACGGGACGGGTCTACCCAGCCATCGACGGTGCCTACTCCACCGGTGATGACAGTATCCCGGACGAGCCCCCACTTGAGTGAAACAAAGCTCACGTATCAATAAATTTCAGTCCAAGTCAAATTCTGAAGCAGGGAATTTTATTGAAACATTCTTGCAAGATGGGTGTCTAACAAGTTGACACCCCGATCTGAGAGTTACATTTTGATTTATGCAGTTCAGCTGCATCTCTCGGTCCTCCACTTTTACCCCATTGGTTACTCTTGCTGTAGTGCGTAGCCTATCACAAGGTCTAGCTTCACTCCATCTTTGTCTAGCTTCACTCTGCCTCTGTTTAGCTTCACTCCGCCTCTGTTTACTTCTCCCACTACTCTAAGCCTGTTGCCCTTTACTCTTATTTATCTTATTCCTTATATGTAACTATCCTGGCATAGTTTGCTGTCTTTGTGCGATCATCCTGCCAAACTAAATTCTGTCCGTTGGCCACATCCCTCCTGTGACTGGTACACTAATCTCCTGTGACTTGTACACCCTGCTCCACGGTTGCTCTGCCCTATTGGTTATAGATAATTCTACCTGTTTTCGCTTCTCACTGTTTAGTATTTGCACGCGTAGCCCAATTTTATCATGCAAACTTTTGCAGAAGCAACACCTGTTCCCTTATTCTGCACAATTTTAACCCTATACTTTACACTACTGAAGTGCATCACCTCACATTTATCTGGATTGAATTCCACTAGCCACTGATCAGTCCATCTATATCCTTCTGTAGTCTCAGGCTATCCTCCTCAATATTTACTCCCCAACCAATTTTTGTATCATAAGGAGGCCTGGAGTTTGGGCCTGCACTCATTTGAGGTTAGAAGACTGAGAGGAGACCGTCTTGAAACATACTAGATTCCAGGGGACTTGACAGGGTAGATGAGGAAAGGTTCTTTTTCCATTTGGGAATGTCGAGGTTCCAGAGGGTGTAATGGATTAATTGAATATCAATTATCTGAATTTCAGATTATCTGGAGAAGATCTCAAGGTCCCAATAAAAACATTACATCAAGGAGGTGTTTCCAATACTGATAGCGTCTTTTGTTTACAATGATTAAAATGAATTCAGCTTACTGGAATGCTGCCGAAACCAGTCCTGGACATCGATGTGAGCCCAGGCACCATCTCCAAATGACTGTCCGCTCGCCCTCTCTTTCTCTACCCACACTTTCCCCAGGTTTTTACACATGGGTGTACCCTAAACCTCCCTTTCCCAGATAATCTCTCCAACATTGTCCTGTAGAGGGCAAAGGTGGAACTTGTCAGAAATGTTGCAGTTAAACGTGTGTAGGGGAGGAGAACTTGTCAAAAGGTTGCAGTAAAGTGTTGTGTGTGTGTGTGTGTGTGTCTGGGGGTGGGGTGGGGGTCAGAACTTATCAAAAGGTTGCAATATGGCTCTGTGTGTGTGTATTTTGAGATTCACCCCCCCAAAGTCACCAGCAGTCTTGCTGTTGGTGTCCAGGGCTGTACGGGGTTGGGGGGGTCAGATGGGGGCGGGGTGGTGTGTGTATGGGGATCGGGGATGGCTTGCGGGCGGAGGTGGTGGCGGGGCATGCACGCGGTATAGCAGACTCGATGGGCTGAATGGCCTACTCCTGCTTCTACCTCTTAGGGTATTATGCGGTAATCTTTTTTTCCCTTTACTTCACATGTGCCGATTTTGTTTTCCTCTTGTCTCTGCTTTATCAGGACAGCTGACGTTGTCCATTGTCACAAATGTTAGACCTCCTCCAGTTTTTACCCAGCCATGACAGTTCTCTTGATGTTGGAAGCACCAACTATCTAATTGTGTAATATCTCAGGATTTCCAAACCTTCAGAGACCTTGTGCGCAAACTGAAACGTTGTTTTTCATACTTATTCAACCAATTGAAATCATTTGCTAACAGTAAAAAACCCGCCCATTTACATGTTTACTCCTCTGCTGGTGTTGAAATTAGAAGCAGGTTTTCTATAAATTGCTGTAACACCAGCAAGACAGTTCACGAAGATTAAAAACACCCCTTGTGAAACTGCCACCACAAAGACAGTGTATTAACACAGAAAAAGGGGCTCAAACTCTGTGATAAAGTCAAAGTTCAAAATGCAGCTGTTTCAAAGTGTTCTGATCATCTACGCCTTTGTTGTTGAAGGTAAGAGTTTATTAATGAAATTAATGATTGCAATTTGTGTGGCACTGATGGAGCTGAATTAGTGTAATTATGCTCAATTCCTTAAGTGGAAATATGTCCTAACATGTCAAAAATTTAGACAATACTCAAAATGAATGATGAACAGGAGAAAGTGAGGACTGCATATGCCGGGAGATTACAGCACCATACTTGCCAACTCTGAATGATAAGCAGTCCCTCAAAATGTGGGCAATGCTTACCGCGGAGTGCAGTGAACACCTAAGCAATGTTGGGTAATGTTTATAATTTATTAGGTTGGAGACACGGGCAATTTGCTGGTGGTGGGGTTTGAAACAGCATTTAAATGCATGTGCTATCACTTCTGGATTGAAAAGGTCCAGAAAGAAGTGGAATTTGCAATGTCCACAAAGATTTTTACAAGCTTTTGTAGATGCACCACAGAAAGCACCCTATCCGGATGCTTCACAGCTTGATACGGCAACTGGTCTTCCCAAGACGATAAGATCCTACACAGCCCAGTCCACCATGCAAACCAGCCCTATTTTCATTGACTTTATAATTCCCAACTGCCTTGGGAAAGCAGCCAACATAATCAAAAACCCTTCCCACTCAGTTATACTCTTTTCCACCCTCTTCTATCAGGCAGACAATATAAAAGTTAGAATACACTTATGAACAGATTCAGGAACAACTTCTTCCCTGTTGTTATCAGACTTTTGAAAGGGCCTCTCAAATGTTAATGTTGCCTTCTCTCTGCACCTTCTCTATGGCTGTAAACTGTATTCTCCACTTTTTTCTGCTACCCTGAAGCACTTTATGTGGTATGATCTGCCTGTAGGGCACGTGAAACAACACTTTTCACTGCATCTTGGTAAATGTGACAACAAATCTAATCAAATCAAAAAAGGCCAGATGCAGGAATAGAAGGTATGGTTAAGAAAATTACGGACCAGACAAAGAATGATTGGGAAAGAAAGTTGTGATTAGGGCATAACGAGCCTTCCAAAAGGGATACAGATAAGCCATGGGAGTGCACAAAGGTGTTGCAAATGTGCAACTGTCCATCAGATAGAAAGAAGCATGTTATCCAAATGGTGAGAGATTGCAGAACCCTGAAGTGCAGAAGGACCCTCCTGCTTGAATCACAAAAGGATACAATGCAGGTAAAGCAAATAGCTGGTCCTTCAGCCCATCACAACTGCACTGGTCATCGAACATTGGTCTATTCTAATTATACTTTCCAATTCTTAGTCTGTAGCCTTGTGTGCTATGGTGGTTCAAGTGCACACTCTTCAATGTTGTTTGGCCAGTACCCCACTTTGAGGCTGTGCATTCCAGATTCCCATCGTCCACTGGGTTGAAAAAAATAAATTCTTCAAATCCTCTTGTTCCTTTTCTTAAAACTGTGCCACCTAGTTATTCATTCTTCTACTAAAGGGAAAGGTTTCTGCCTGATGCTTTATCTATGCCCCTCAGAAGTTAGTGCACCTCGATCAGATTCTCCACACTGCTTTAAGGAAAATACCTCCAGTCTATCCAATCTCTCCTCAGGGCTGCACCGCTTTATCCCAGGCAACATCCTGGTGAATCTCCTCTGTACTCTCTCTACTGCAATCACTCCTTTTGTGTATAGTGACCAGAACTACACACAGTACTGCAGCTGTGGCTGAACTAATGTTATATTCATCTCCATCACAACTAGCCTGTTCTTGCAGTTAATACCTCACCGAATAGAGTCAAACTAACCTATTTACTTGTCCTGTTGCTTACAAAGATCTTTTGGGAGAAGGCATGGGTTTGGAAGATGCAAGCTGGGCCAATATTTGGAAATTGTGCAAGCTGATAACAATGGACATTCCCAGACTGTATCCTTAGGGAATGTTACCGCTGCATTTGATGTATAGGTGCCGGTGTTGGATTGGGGTAGATAAAGTTAAAAATCACACAAAACCAGGGTTATAGTCCAACAGGTTTATTTGGAAGTACTAGCTTTTGGAGCACTGCTCCTTCATCAGGTAGCTGTGGAGCAGGATCATATGACACAGAATATGACACTGCTGCCTGTGCCAGTGCTGACCCCAATCAACAAGGACAATAATCTCTTAGACTATCTGAATTCATATCTGTCAGCTAACAAAAGAGAGCCAATGAAACAGTTATGCATAAGGAAATATAAAGGGACCTTTATCTATCTCTCTGACTAAATTAAACTACATACGCCACTTCACAGCCCATAGGCCCATCTGGTCAATATCCTGTTGTAATCTGAGGTAACCCTCTTCGCTGTCCAGTACACCTCCAATTTTGGTGTCTACTGCAAACTAACTGTACCTCTTTTACATAAATGATTTGGATGCAAGTATAAGACAAAAAGTAGAGGACCCAGCACCAATCCTTGTGGCACTCCACTAGTCACAGGCCTCCAGTCTGAAAAACAACCCTACACCACCACCCTCTGTCTGCTACCTTTGAGCCAGTTCTGTATCTAAATCACCTCTCTTCGTTCTTCTGTCCAGTGTGAAAAGCCCTTGCTCACTCAACTTCTCTGAATAAGACAAGCCCTCCAATCCAGGCAGCATCCTGGTAGATCTCCTCTGCACCCTCTCTGAAGCATATACATCTTTTCTAATAATGAGGCGACCAGAACTGGACACAATATTCCAAGTGTGGTCTGGCCAGGGTTTTATAGAGCTGCAGCATAACTTCGCAGCTCTTAAACTCATGAAAGGACATTGGTGAACCCAGATGGTTTCTCCCAACAATGGTTTCATAATAATTATCAATTACAAATTTATTGTTTCTGAAATGTGTTCAAATTCCATCATCTGCCGTGACAGGATTGAAAGCCAGAACTCCAGAGGATTACCTTGATTTCTGCATTAGTAACCAAGTGACACTCCCACTCGGTCATTGCTATTCCTAATGCCCATTTCGGAAATGGCACTATGAAACCACTGGGGGAAAAGAATGGTACTCCAAGCTTGTCAAGGAGTTGTTATAATTTGAATTCAAATGACATTTCTTGGTTTGATTGAAGTGTCCTTGATTCTCATCTGCTATATTCCACAGGAGTTAGTCTGGGAGATTTCTGTCTAACATTTCCTAAGTAGATCCGATGTGTGGATGAGAGGTCATTGTTTTCATATAAAGGGATGACAGATTGAAAGAGATTTTAAGGAATGACTTGTGAGGAATTTTTTTGTCAATTCATGAGATGAGGGCATCACTAACTTGGCCAGTATTTATTGTCCACCATCATTGCCCAGAGGGTAGTTAAGACTCAACCACACGGCATGGAGGCCACACTATGTAAGGATGGCAGTGCCATTCCCTCAATGGCATCAGTGAACATGATGGGCCTTTCCCCCTGACTGTGGAAAGTCACGATCACCATTAGACTCATAATTCCAGATTATCTTTCAAATGAAATCAAGTTCCACTATTTTCCATGGCAGGATTTGAACTTGGGTCCCAAGCACATTACCTGCATCTCTGGATTAACTTTCCAGCCATAATACCACTGGTCCAGAGTGGTGAGCTGCCTCCCCTTTGCCACCCCAGCATGCTGTGGATGCCAGTTAATTTAAGGAGTAGATTTTTAGTGAGTAAAGGGTTAGAGTGGGCAAGATAGTAACTGGCTTAAATGAGATCAGCCATGATTGTATTAAATGGTGGAGTGGGGTAGAGGGGCTGAATGGCCTACTCATGACCTTAGTTCTTACATTCCCAAACTATGATGCAGTGGAAGCAGAGAGATTCAAAGCTCAGGTCAGACACGCTTGCAGTACCACAAGCAGATCTGGGGCACCACACCTTATAATGGCTACGCTGGCCTTGGAGGGAGTAAAATGTCAGTTTACAAGAATGATACCTGGAATTCCAGGGAGAGATTATACACATTGGCCCTGCCTTTTCTAGAATTTGGAAGATTAAGGTGTGATCTGATCAATGTTTTCAATTAAACTCATTTTCCAAATTTGGCTGTAGTACATTTGCTTCCTTGTCATTGGTGGTGGAGGGAGTGGATGTTTATGGATGCAGTGTCAATCAAGTGGGCTGCTTTGACGGGGACGGTGTCTTGAGCTGCATCCATCCAGGCAAATGGGGAATATTCCATCACATTTCTGATTTGTGCCTTGTTGATGGCGGCAAGTTTTGGGGAGTAAGAAGATGAGTTACATGCAGCAGCATTCCTAGTCTCTAACCTGCTCTTGTAGCCATAGTATTTAACTGTTTGAATTTGTTTCACTCTTTTTCCGGCGCAAACTCTGACCTGTTACTCTTGCTCCAAAGAAAAACGTACATGCATGACCGAGACAATCACATGCCGCAAAGAGATGAGCAGATGCGTGACAATTTCAACCATAATATCCACTGGTAATTTTCTGGAGATTCTAACTTTTGTTTTTGTTGTGATACATTGAATCTGTAGTGTCACAGCACAGATTTTAGACAAGAGAGGCAGTGTACAGTTACATCACATGTGACACTGTATAAAGGTTCAGTCATTATCAGATGATAATGGGGTCAGTGGAGTGTGCTCATGCGCACGTAATATACAGTCATATCGGTGAGCTCAGAACCCATGCTTTACACAAGTCTGTGATAATACAGTAACATAAACAGTGCTCTTATTAAACTTTAAGATATCTGTCTCGATAAGAAACTAATCATTGTGTGTACGTTATGTAAGCTAGCATGTGAAGTCATCCATTTTCGACAGAAAGGGGTAGCTCTGGATATTTGTAGATGGTATGAAGCTAAATGCAGTGAATATCCGAAGGGATTTGAGAGTTGAAATGCCATGAACAGATGCAGGAAATAAACAAGAAATCTAATATCTAGAGCACTGAAATATGAGGATGCTGAAGTTATGCTGCAATTATATAAAACTCTGGTTAGAATCCACATGGAGAAAGGATAGATTGGCCTTGGATTTACATGATAATATCTGCACTTCAGGATTAAGTTTTGAGGAGAAATTACAAATTAGGCTCATTTGATCTAGAATTTAGAAGGTTAAAGGCAATTTGATTGAAGTCTTTAGGATGTTAACAGGAAAAGATCGGGTAGATCAAGATAAATTATTTCAATTGGTTGGGAAATTCCAGATCTAGGAGGAATAGTGTGATAATTAGGGCCAGACCACTTAGGAGAGATATTAGGGTGCACAAAGGGTGTTAGATGTTTGGAACTCTTTTCCAGAAACAACAGTAGATGTTAATTTTAAATCTGAGACATCTTTATTTTTGTTTAGCAAAGCTATTAAGCAATATGCCAAAAGGAGGTCTATGGATTTAGGATACAGATCAGTTGTGATCTCATTCAATGGTAGAACAAAATCCAGTAGCTGAAGGGCCTACTGCTACGTTATGAAAAAAATGTAAGGGGTAGGACTAAGACCATATCATACTTGCACTGGTGCTGACTAAGTTAGGAACTCCTGCTTCATTATAACGTTGATCCAAACATGGATAAAATTAGAAATGTTTGGGATTGATAGGTCCTTTGGGCAGCACGGGTTTGAAATTGGCCAGAAGAAAGGAAACACAGGGCAGGTATAGATGAGCAATTCTTAGATTGGAATTAAATTGAGAGTGGTGTTCCCTAGTGATCAGGCTTGGACCCTTGCTTTTTCTGATTATATAAATATATTTTACATATTTATCAGAAATGGGAAATATAAGTTTATAGGGTAGGGAAATGGACCAGGGTGGGATACTCTTTGGAGGGTTGGTATGGACTTGTTGGGCCAGATAGCTTGTTTCCACACTATAGGGTTTCTATTCTATAAATAATTTGGGAATGAGTGTTGAGGGCAAAATCTCTAAATTTGCACATGATACGATGCTGGGGAGAATAGTGAATTGTGAAGATGACACTGAGTGACTTCAGAGGAACATTAACAATTTGGCCAAATGGACAGACACCTGGCAGATGAATTTCAATGCAGAGTAATGTGAGGTAATGCAATATGGTAGAAGAATCATGGAGAGACAATACAGGCTCAATGGTACAACTTTGGCTAAGGGTGGGATGGTTCAGGAGCAGATGCACCTTGAAGGTGGCCAGGTAATTTGAAATCTTTGTGAAGGTGGCTTCAAAGATCTTTGGATTTATAAGTAGAGGCATAGAATATAAAAGATAAGGAAGTGATGCCAAACCTCTGCAAATGATTGGTCAGACATCATTTGGAGTATTGTGTTCAGTTTAATTAAGGAAGAACGTTAAAGTCCTGGACAGGTTCAAAGGAGATTTATGAGAACGATACCAGGGATAAAGAAAGACATTTTGTTTCCAATAGTATGTCAGTAACTAGGAATCACAATTTCAAGATTGTCAGCAAGAGGGTAGGACTGCGATGAAGAGAAACTTCTTTAGTCAGAGAGATAGATCCAGATTCCATAAGAGGTTTCAAAAGAGATCTGGATCTATATTTAAAAGAGATTAATTTAGAGGGCTCTAGAGATAGTCAAATTCTCCAGCCCTAACTGGGTAGCGCTTTCAGGAATGGTCTCGTCTGCACTATAAAATTTGATGATTCTAAAAAAGCTCAACTTCAAGAGATGAGGTGAGGCTGTTCTTGATACTAAAGCTGCATTTTGCCAAGTGTGACTTCAAGAAGCTCTGGCAAAATTAGAGTCAGAGTCAATATGAATTGGAGGCAAAAGCTCTACTGGTTGGAGTCATACCTAACACATAAAAATATGGTTTTGGTCACTTATCTCAGCTTTAAGACATCTCTGCAGGTGTTCCTCAGTGCAGTGTCAGAGGTCCAAGCAAATTCAATGACCTTCCCTCCACTGTAAAGTCAGAAGTGGGGATATTTGCTGATGATTGCAGAATTCGCAACATCATTCACAACTCTCAATGATTCTATGTGACTTCCATGTAACTTCCATGGGGGCGGCGCGGTAGCTCAGTGGTTAGCACTGTTGCCTCACAATGCCAGGGACCTGGGTTAGATTCCAATCTTGGGCGACTGTGTGGAGTTTGAACATTGTACCTGTGCTGGTATGGGTTTCTTCAGGTGTTCTGGTTTCCTTATCTAGTCCAAAGATGTGTAGCTTAGGTGGATTGGCCATGGGAAATGCAGGGTTACATTGTCCATAGTGTCCATGGCTGTGAAGGCTAGGTACATTAGTCTTGGAAAATGCAGTGTTACAGAGATGGAGGAATGGGGTGTTTTGGAGGGGCAGTGTGGACTCAATGGCTAAATGCCTTGCTTTCACATTGTAGGGATTCTGTAATACAGATGCCAAGCTTCTCCAGTGTTTTGTGACTTTTATGATACGCTTACTAACATTGTACACAGAGAACAGACTCATTGATGATCATGGAGCTATTGCTTCTAAGATATTGAAAAGTGAAAGCAGACATCCCTTAACACTCTGTCCTTTGCTAAAACTGAATGCCTCCAGCATCGTTGGGCTGTATGTTTCTGAACGAGTGACTTTGCTCCCCCAAACCCCACTCAGGGTTTTCCTCAGCTCTGTATGAGTACTGGGTCAAATGCCTTTTTAGATTTTTATGCATCTACTAGGACAATGGCAACATTATCTCAACAAATAAAGGTATGTTATGTAAGCAAAAGGAACAATTCACAAATGGATAGTGATGTAGTTTGGTGAGTTACTAACTTCATAAGAAAACTAATACATTAATGAACAGGTATATTAACAAATGGGTGATAGATGGATGGGAAATGGGCAGAGAAAACACATTGTTGAAAAGTGACAAAGGATGTACCTTGAAAGTTGACCACGTTCTCTATCTTTGCAGCCGGAATCAAGCAAGACATGTTTCTTAAAGGCTGTGCAAGGTGTGAAGGAAATACCTCAGTGGCATTTACAGAAAAACATTTAAACCAGATATGCAAAAGCTGCAATTCCGATCTGTGTAATGATGAGCCTTTCATGGGTAAGCCTGAGATATGCAGTCTAGTGAGCCAAGTTTTCAGTGTCATGAAACCATACACTTTGTAGCATATCCCTCGAAGTTTAAAAACCAGAATTAGAAGAGAGTGTTTAATCTGTCTCTCAAAATTCAAAAAAAGTAGAAAATTGGAGCAGAAGTAGACCATTCAGCCCACTCAGCTCACTCCAGTGTTAAGGTTTCTAGGGTGTATGATGGCTGAGTGTTATTGCTTACTAACCCAAAGAATTAGGTACTATATTTCTCCAGCACAGTTTTCATTTCAGAAGTCCAGCATTTGCAGCATTTTGCTTTGGTTGCAAATGAAGAACTAGCTGATTGCAAATAAAATGAAGGAAGGTGTAAAGGTGATTCACTAAATGATAAACTGCAAGCATATGCAGTAGCATTCTTTGAAAACTGACACACAAGCACATTTTGCTGCACAAAGTCACATGCACACTCCGGTCTGGAGAAATCAAAAACATTGTAGAATATAGACTTTAAAGTATTGAGACCAAGCGTCAGAAAAGTTAAGACAAATTAGATTGTGGTCCTAAATACTTATCTGTAACTAGTCACTTTGCACACAAGCCGTAAGCATTGGCATGTCTTCCTGGATCAGTTGTGGCTGGCTGAGTATTCTTTCCCTGAAGGTAGTGGTAGTATATTCTAATTTCCCCCTTAGCAATGTCTACTTGTGAGTGCCTTGAGATGAGTGATCAACTCAAACGTTAATGAGTTTTACGACAAAAAAAAAATGGGAGACAGGATTTCTCAGACTGTTCAAATCCAAAATATTCAAATCCACAATTCTCTTTCTCTGAATTTTCTGAACAGTCAGTCCAGTCAAACAGGTTTGCAAGTTGCAGCTAATCTGCTTCACGTTGCATAAAGTGTGTTTTCCAGTCTAAGAATTAGTCAACGTACAGTCAATGATATTCTAAATTAGATTAGATTACAGTGTGGAAACAGGCCCTTCGGCCCAACAAGTCCATACCGACCTGCCGAAGCGCAACCCACCCAGACCCACTCCCCCACATTTACCCCTTCACCTAACACTACGGGCAATTTAGCATGGCCAATTCACCTGACCTGCACATTTTTGGATTGTGGCAGGAAACCGGAGCACCCAGAGGAAACCCATGCAGATATGGGGAGAATATGCAAACTCCACACAGAGAGTCGCCGGAGTGGTTTCAGATAACTTATTTCAGTTAGCATATTTCAGATAACATCTTCATAGAGCTAGACATAGACAGAAATGAAAGCAGCCCATGCTACTATTAAGTGCAGTGAGGGAATAGGAGGGAAAGTGAATGAAATTCATTACTAAGAGTAGGGAGTACATTACCTTCTCTCTGACAAGAATGAAGCAAGCATTGGCTACACGGTGGCACAGTTGGGCGGCACGGTGGCACAGTGGTTAGCACTGCTGCCTCACAGCGCCAGA
>NC_057756.1:165659-197976 GCF_004010195.1 Chiloscyllium plagiosum | reverse complement strand
GGTCGGTGTGGACTTGTTGGGCCGAAGGGCCTGTTTCCACACTAATGTAATCTAATCTAATCTAATCTACACCCATACTCAAAAAGGACAGAAGAACTGGGACATGGCTAAATCTTTGAACTTGCTCGATCATTTAGTGCAACCATAGCAATCATGGGTTGGATCTCAAACAGTAACAAGACCGAATACAGTGGAACCTCGATTATCCGAAGTCCTTGGTGGGCAGGTTTTCATTCGGATAATTGATTATTCGGTAAATTGATTTGACGTTAAACAAAGGAAGCTGCACTGCCCATAATTGCCTTAAAAAGCATGCTAACAGGAGTGTTTATTTCATTTAATCGTTAAAATCTTTACAAACACTGCATATTGCTTAAAAATTCATGACATTTTACAAAAAGTGATCTGCGTTGTATCCTGTACAATAAAAAGAATTCATTGAGGTGGAGGTTGTTTATTATTTCCGAAGAAATTATCCAACCGCTGTTGCTTGAGGAAGAGCTGTATTTTTTGTGAACAGTAACATGTAACGAAGATGCATCAATTTAACGGCATCAACTTCATCTTGTGCTTCGTACCACTCCGTGAACAGTTGAAAACTGTCAATAGCTTCATTAACGGGGACTGGAGGTGGTGCCGGTATCAGATTTTCCTTGCTATCCACACCATTCATACAGTCCTGTTATTCCTCTGTGACTACGTTTACTATTTGATCATCGGTGAGGGTCTCTGTTCCAATTTCGTTGTCACAGTTCACCCAAGCATCAATCTCTGTCTCTGCAAATTCTCCTAAACCCAGATGTCTGCAGTTTTCTGGTGATTTCAGTGGTTATGCTTTGTTCTGGACGGGTGTTCGCTTCACTGGCACGGCTCCCAATAAGCAAGCTGTTGTACCAACAGTCTGCAATTGTTGATGGCATGATGCGGTCCCAACAGTCGGCAATCATGGACAGAGCGTCCTTGACTGTGATTGCCTTAATGATTTCCAGCAGTCCTTTGTCAGCATTGTCTTCACCCAGGACAGCACGCAACATGTCACGGCGGCAATATTTTTTCATAATTGCAATGATTCCCTGATCAAGTGGCTGTAACCTTGAAGTGGTGTTGGGTGGGAGAAACAAACACTTGATAGTTCCGTCTGCGGTTTGCAACTGGCTGCCTTTCACAGTGTGTGCCCCCGCGTTGTCAACAAGCAGAAGGACACGTTGCTAGAGCCCTTTGTTTGACAAATGTGACCTGACAGCGGGTACAAAGTCTTCATGGAACCAGGGTGAGAAAAAGGGATATGTCATCCATGCCTTATTATGTGCTTTGTACCTCACGGGAAACGAGTTCTTGTCACAGTTCTTAAAGCAATGGGGATTAGTATATCGCCCAATGCAGACAAGCAATAGTTTATGATTGCTGGTGGCATTGGCACAAGGGAAAATTGTGATCTGATCCTTCTGCACTTTATGTCCCAACACCTGCTTTTCCACAGTGGATGCAAGCGTTTTATCTGGCAATGCACGCCAGTACAATCCATTTTCATCTGCATTGTACAATTGCTCAGGTTCATACTTTCCTTCGTGAATGATGGATTGCAGTCATAGTCTGCAGTCTTCCACTGTGCTGTCATCCACAGACTTCCGCTCCTCAAGAACGCTGAGCTGCCAAGTGCCATGACGATGTTTGGAGCGCTGTAACTAGCCCGCCGAAACACTGATCAGACGCACTGGTGTGGAGGCGTTCAGTATGTCAGTTTTTTTAGATTAGATTCCCTACAGTGTGGAAACAGGAACTTCAGCCCAAACAGTCCAGACCAACCCTCCAAAGAGTAACCCACTCCCCCCCTCTGACTAATGCATCTAGCACTATGGGCAATTTAGATGGCCAATTCACCTGACCTGCACATCTTTGGACTGGGAGGAAACTGGAGCACCCAGAGGAAATCCACGCAGACACAAGGAGAATGTGCAAACTCTACACAGACAGTTGCCCAAGGCTGGAATTGAACCTGGGACCCTGGTGTTGTGAGGCAGCAGTGCTAACCACTGAGCCACCATGCCGCCCCTGGCATGTGGATTAAATTATTTTAATGCTATGACAATTGACTGACTAAGGTTCTCGGACCAGTGTCATTAACACCTTATCTGTTGCAATGCTCGCACATCATTTTTTGTTCGAGTACCCCCCTGTTTTCCTCAGTTAAATTAAAGAGCCGATCGATTTTTGCACTATTGTTGGTTAAAATTATGTTAACACTGCTACAATTGACTGACTGAGATTGTTGCAGCAGTGTCATTAACACCTTTTTAATGCAAAATTTGCAGATCTTCTTCAGTGTAGGCAATCCTCATTACTCTGTGCTGCTAACAAAAGACGTGATGGCGACACCATTATCACTTTGTTGTAACAGTTTCACGGGACCATCAGATTCTGTTCGGATAATCTGATTTTCGCATAATTGGTATTCGGATAATTGAGTTTTTACTGTACAGAGAAGAATCATTGAAGCATGTTATGACACAGCGGTGAACTCCTCTTAATTAAACCAAACATCCAGAAAAGCTCACCTCAATCTGTTAAAATATGAGTGACAGAAAATTCCCAAATTCCACAAAAGAAAACAATAATGTATTTTTTAAACTCAGTGAACATTAAACAACTATTCCCAACTCTAAGCCCCCTTTGCTCTTAACCTGCCTCCAACTCAAGAACAATACGTTGTTCCAATAAGACACTTATTAAAAAATTACATTAAATTTAAATTCAAAACCATACAGCCAGTGTCATCTTCTGTGACTTCACTCTTCTGTTGCTGAATTCCCTGGGTCATCTTTCTTTTTTACTGTGAATATTTCATATGAAAAAGGTACCTTTGATAGAGAATGTTTCTAAATTCCTTGGATCTGTTTTGATGGCAGTTGCTCTCTCCTCAGTTTTCAAAACGTCCGCATTTTTATATCCCCAACATCGGATCACCTCATTGGTTCAATGTTGGCAAAACAATTAATTCAAACTCAGTTGGGGTTTAGCATCCTGGAACATAATTTAAACTGATTGGTTAAAATTCAAATTGTCGTCAAAACAGCAACCAAAACTCAGGTACCCATTTCATAGCCAAATGTTACTATTTTTAATTTTCCAGTACACTCTGGGACTGCCATCTAGTCATATCATAGGTGTTTGTAAGCTCAGAACAGATTCACTTTCTCAAAAAGGTACAGCACACGCCTTCAACTTCATAACAGAATCCCTTCAGTGTGAAAAACAGGCTATTTGGCCCAACAAGACCACATTGACCTCCGAAGAGTAACCCACCCAGACCCATTTCCCTACCTTAATACTCTATATTTCCCCTGACTAATGCACTTACACATCCCTGAAAACTAGGTGAATTGGCCATGGTAAAGTGTCCATGGCCTGCACATCTTTGGACTGTGGAGGAAACCAGAGCACCCAGAGGAAACCTATGCAGACATGGGAGAATGTGCAAACTCCACACAGTCTCCAAAGGCTGGAATCAAACCAGAGTACCTCATGCTGCGAGACAGCAGTGCTATCCACTGAGTCCCCAGAAGAGATGAAGATCTTAGTGGCATGTTGTAAAGATAACAATCTTTCCCTCAATGTCAGCAAAAATGAAGGAGCTGGTTATTGACTTTGTTGTGTCTGACACCAGTCTCGGAGTCAGAATTGGGGTTCAATGACAGAGTTTATTGCACGAGAAAATACTGGAGCTCCGGGGAAGAGAAAGACACCAACACCAGTGGTCAGCTGCGAGTCTTCTCTTGACCTAGAACGCATGTCAAGAAACTTTTATACCTCTTTTGATAGAATAGGTCAGTGACGAGATTATTGTCTTTATAAGATGGTTTGTTTATAGCAATCCTAACATCTATAGGTATGTTAGGAATAAAAGAATGACTAGGGTAGGAATAGGTCCAGTCAAGGATAGTAGTGGGAAGTTGCGTGTGGAGGCGGAAGAGATTGGGGAGACACTGAATGAATACTTTTCTTCAGTATTTACTCAGGAACAGGGCATTGTCGTCGATGTGAATACTGAGTCAGGTGGAGGCTGGTACAATTGCAACATTTAAGAGGCATTTGGATAGGTATATGGAGGATAGTGGGTTAGTGTAGTTTAGGTGGGCTTGGTTCGGCGCAACATCGAGGGCCCAAGGGCCTGTACTGCGCTGTATTCTTCTATGTTCTATGTTCTATGTTCTATCATTGCTGAATCGTTGATTGCATCAATACAGTCTTTATCAGTTCTAGCGCAGCCTTTGTTAATTTACATGTGGTCATTGTCAGTTTTAGCGGAGACATTTTCAGTTTCAATGTCTGCACAAAAATCCATTGCTATAGTAATGGGCATTAATCGCTCTTCCCGAGAAGCTATTAGCATTTCGTATTGAGTCTGTAACAAGCTGTTATCATTTCTATAAAAAGGTGTTGGTTGGACCAGACATTTCGGCAGGCAGTGTTCGTTACTCATGTGTATTCTCTCCCCCACCCACCTTAAACTAATCAACTCAGCTGTGAGTGCATTGTGCTGGCATTCTGGTGGCTCCAGGCAGTGTTTTTATCTGCTCTGCTGCTTTTCTCCATCTTGTGTGTCAAGTTGGCCAACTGATGGCTCAGCAGCCACCTTGTGTCTCTGTACGCCTAGTGTCACCTTGCCCCGTGTGCCATCTTCAAATTCAGCAAGTGGAGTGGAGGACATACTCCTGTATGGTGCTGAAGTGGAGACAATCAAGAGTGGCAAACTCCTAACAGTAAATATCACCAATGATCTGTCCTGGTCCATTCACATCAATGTTACAGTCAAGAAAGCACACCTTCCGCAGAAGGCTAAGGAAATTCAATGTGTCTCCAGCGACCCTTAATTTTTGTAGATGCACCATAGAAAGCATCCTATCTGGATGCATCACACCATGGTAACAACTGCTTTATCCTTGACTGAAAGAAATTACAGCAAGTTGTCAACGCAGCCTAGTCCATCACACAAAAAAGCCTCCCATTCATTGACTCTGTACATACCTCTTGCTGCCTTGGGAGAGCAGCCAACATATTCAAAGACCCCTCATACCTCAGTTATTCTCTCTTCCATTGGACAGAAGATACAAAATTTTGAAAACATGTATCAACATCTTCCCCGCCCCTCACTTTTATCAGACTCTTGCATATTTGAATTAATTTTTCTCTGCTTGTTGTCTGTAGCTGTAACACTATATTCTGCATTCTGTTCTATTACCCTGATGTGCTTATGTAAGGTATGATTTGTCTGGATAGCACGCAAATAACAACTTTTCACTGTATTGCAGTACATGGGACAATAAGAAATCAAATCAAATCACGTGGTTTAGCCAACATTGCTGATTTCTGTGGTTAGAGTTTCAACATGAGTCATTGAGTATATTTCAGTCAGATTTCAGGAGAGTTTTGAATCTCTCAGGGATATGAAAAATGGTGATAAGCTTGGAATCTATACACAAGATCAGTCACAGTGTATCAAATGACAGAGCAAGCACAAAGATCTAGCCATGTCCCACTTCTTGTGTCTTTACAAGATGGGATGTCAGAAGCTTCACAAATCTGGAGATGTTGCATTTGAAAGTTTGAGCTATAATGCTTACTGCAAAGTCTTCCAGCCTGTGTATGAGCAGCCAAAGTTTAATATTCCATGCCAATGTTTCAGAGGGACCTTCCAACATGAACAGCCTCGAGTGCTATACCTCTTCACCTGAAGTCTCCAATATCTGGAACATTCTGAAATGTACCAGGACTCAGGATCGCTGCTTTAAAGTTTGTCAAATCTGGTAATTACACATTTGAACTGCTACAGAGTTACAATAATAAATTCTTCATTCGTGTTAGAGGAGATAGCCAAAGGCTTTATGGAAGTAAAAAGCCTTCCTTCCTACCTTCATGCCCTTTCACTTCCTTCCTGTTTTCATTGCATTCTCTCTTTCATTCCTTCTTTTCAACTTTCTTTAAGACCGTAAGAAAAACAAGCTATAGTAGGCTGCTTAGCCCCTCAAGCCTACTGTTATTCATTAGTGTTACAGCACAATGGTGAACCCTTCTGTTAATTAAACAAAACTCCCAGAAAAGCTCACCTCTCCTCATTATCTGTTAAAATATAAGTGACAGAACTCCTGAATTGCACGATTTTAGGAAAATATCAATTTATTCTTTAACTCTAAAAGTGAACATTAAATAACAACAACTATTCCCAACTCTAAGGTCCCTTTCTCTTATTATCTGCCTCTAACAATATGCTATTTCAATAAAACACTTATTAAAATTACATCAACTCTTCGGTTGCTGAATTCTCTGAATCGTCTTTCTTTTTACTGCGAATATGTTTCATATGAAAAAGGTAGAGAGTGTTTGATAGAGAATGTTTCCTAATTTCTTGGATCTGTGTTGATGGCAGTTGCTCTGTCTGATTTTCAAAATGCCTGCCTTTTTTTATGAACCAGTGAGATTCGGATGTTGAGAACAATGTTGGCAAAACAATCATTTCAAACTTAATTGGGTTTTAGCATTCTGGAACATAATTAAAACTGATGGCTGTTTGGACAACAATTCGAATTTAACCAACAAAAACTCAGGTATCCATTTCACAGCCAAATGTACATATTTTCAATTTTCCAGTACACTCTGGGACTGCCATCTAGTCATATGACACAGGTGCTTGTAATCTCAGTTCAGAACAGCATTCACTCTCCTAAAGGTACAGTACACGCCTTCAATTTCATAACAATTAGAATCATGTCTGATCCAACATTCTTCAGCACGGTGACTCAGTGGTTAGCGCTGCTGCCTCACAGCACTAGGGTCCCAGGTTCAATTCCTGCCTCAGGCAACTGTCTGTGTGGAGTTTGCACATTCTCCCTGTGTCTGCGTGGGTTTCCTCCGGGTGCCCTGGTTTCCTCCCACAATCACAAAGATGTGCAGGTCAGGTGAACTGGTAATGCCAAATTGTCCATAGTGCTAGGTGCATTAGTCAGAGGGAGTTGGATTACTGTTCAGAGGGTTGGTGTGGACTTGTTGGGCAGAAGGGCCTGTTTCCACACTGTAGGGAATCTAATCTAAAATTTCCCTGTATTTCCCCATAACCCTTGACTCCCCTCCTGTTCAACAATCTATCCTGTCTTCCTCCCTCACATGGTAACATGCTCAAACGATAAAGAAAACAGAAGAGTCAGGAATTAAATGTTACAATACGGAGTCTTGAAACAAGGCCAGCAGCAAGATTCTTTGTTTGGTTCCCCAGCCCACAGTGGAGCCTATGAAGCCATGTTTACATCAACTCCAATGATGTCCCATGACAACATATAATAAGAGAGCAAACAGATCTAGTGTTGCTGTCCAATCACCCTTCTCATGATTGCAATCCCCATTCTTCTACACTAGCTGCACAAAAATCTTATCTCATAACCACTGCCTGCAGGACCATCCTTTCAAAAACTTCCCAATCTCTCTCATTGAGTGCAGATTGAAAACATTCTCCCCATTAGCGAGTTTTGAGAAGATTTGTAGCTCAGGATGAATTTTTGGATGCAGTTTGGATTTTATGTGTTTGGGTTTCTTGGGTTGGTCCTAGGATGGATGTGTTGTCCAGTACCAGCCGAACAAAGACATGCATGAGAATTCTTAGAAGCACGGCATTCCAACCGGAACTCTATCAACAGACACAGAGTTAGACCCCATCTACCTCCCCTGAGAAAAGAAACAGGAAGTGACTTCATCACAGGAAATGACATCACCAACCCAAAGAAACCCAAACATAAATAGAAAGCAGGAACTTTCAGCATTGCTTCGCCTGAGGCCCACTGAAGATGTTACCTAGTAGGGTAACAAAAACGCCTGGAAAATGGCCCTTCCAGTTTAGCGAGCAAACCTACATCCAAAATTCTCCCCATTCTCAGTCCTTATGCCCCTTTTTCACTCATTCCTTTATTTCCAACTACTTCAATCCCATAGTCAAATCATCTCCATTCTCAAACATTTGTCCCATTCTCACTTGGTCACCTCTATTTCCATTTATTCTAATCATTCTCCCTCCTTATCCCCCACCTCCACTGCCTATACCTATTCTTTGCATTGGGGTAAAAACAATGACTGCAGATGCTGGAAACCAGATTCTGGATTAGTGGTGCTGGAAGAGCACAGCAGTTCAGGCAGCATCCAAGGAGCTTTGCATTATCTTCCATTCTCATGCCAACTCTTATTCACACTTTACTTATTTGTAATTGTATTTGTAATTCTAATTCCCACACATTATCCCACAACACTATGGACGTAGAATGAATGACCTGTTACTATCATATCTGCGCCAATCCACATAAGAACATCTAATACCTCACCCTTAGCCTTGCAAGTCACATGAACATCAAGTTTTTTTTCCCCCCAATGAGTTGAGTGTTTTTGCCTTCACTCCCAAGCTGAGTATATTTTGGACAAGCCCAACCCTTTCCTTAGTCATCCACTTGCTCTTAATGTACTGATAAAAGATCTTGGGAATTTTCCTTAATTTTTCAGGCTGATCTCATCTTTTCTGTTTTCCTAACTCGATTTTTAAACTGTACTTCTTTTGCGACTTTCTTTTTCTGCTTTATCTTACCTTTTGTGCTTCTGAACAACAAGGGACTTAGGTTTTGGAGCACCACTCTTTTCCTTTGAGAAAATGTGTCTACACTGAGCCTCTATATTCTTGCTTTTGATGCTTCCCACTGATGTTTTCCTGACTTGCCTTCAAGTAGCTGTATCCATCCACCCTTCACTAGATCACCTCTCAGCTTCACAAACTTTGTGGTTTCCCCAACAGAGAACTTTTACTCCGTTTCTATCCTTTTTTTCCATATAGCATAGGTAGCTTCAGCACCATCTCCAAAATTGTCATCCGCTATTTCATCCCAATTCATTTCCTAAGCTTTAAATCTTCAATTATCTCCTCTCTCACTGAGCTTTCTATGTGCTAGATTAAAAGAAAACCTTTGAATGCAGCTCGAGGTGGTGTTCGCTCTGTGCCTGTCACACTGTTTGTGCTCAGGTTGATGTTCTGTTAGTTGATATCCCCAGCTGTTGTTGCCCTTTTTGGCACTCAGGTACTGGCTTATATTTGTTCTTATATGTTTCTCTTTTATTCTTCTTTGTTCCTCTTTCTATTTAAGGGTCTACACAAGACTGAGCATGGTAGCAGTCGCCTTTTTTAAAAAAAAATTTCTGCTGAAACCACACGGCCTCACCTGACGATTCATTAAGAATACTGCACCTACTAATGTGTAATCATTCAATAAATGATCCACCTTCCTTTTTAAATCCCCTTCTCTATCCTTCCAGAGATCTCTCAGGATGTTTGGATACCAGTTTTGTCCTGATTATAACATTACGAGAATGGAAACTTGGCTTAATGTTTCTGTCTGTGCCCTCAACTGCATAGATTTATTTGCTATATTCCGTGTACCCACAAAGATACTTTACATTGTCAAATTGCGGTGCTGAACACTTTAAAACTTTGGTTTACTATCTTTCAGTTGCATGCTCATTTTTTGTCTCTTTATCCCAGTTCTTGATTTATTCTCAGAATCCACCCTTTAGTTACCATATCTTTGGCAATCTAGTTTAAAAACCTCTCCAACAGCACAAACAAATATTTCTGTGAGGATCTGTAAATCCCCAATCAGGGACAAACTCAACTCATCTGTGGAGACACATTGACTTAACGTTGAGTCCACTGACTCTTGTGTAGACTGGATTCTGGATTAGTGGTGCAGCATCCAAGGAGCAGTAAAATCGACGTTCAGGCAAAAGCCCTTCATCAGGAATACAGGCAGAGAGCCTGAAGGATGGAGAGATAAGAGCGAGGTGGGTGGGGGTGGGGAGCAAGTAGCAAAGAGTACAATAGGTGAGTGGGGGGTGGGGGGTGGAGTGGATAGGTGGAAAAGAAGATAGACTGTTTAGTGTCAAAAACCTGGCACAACATTTTTGTAACTGGCGACATTTCCTGTTCCTGTATGTGTTCAGGTTGCTGAGAAAATCCAAGACTTCAAACAAACTAGAGGACTCCCACATGCAATTAATCCATGCAGAGCTATCCTTCCACTCGTTAACTCAGTTTACATAAATTCTGCGTTGGAATAATTGCATTACCTTTATCTTCATTTGTCCTAGCTTAAAATTCCATTCAGTTGTGTCTGTTAATTGTCTTTAACTAATAAAAAGTTCTCTTTTCTTTGAAAATTAACTTAGATGCTCTCAAACATTTTAGGGTCATCCTCACTGTGCCCTCCTTGAGGCGCTGCTGACTGCCTGTCTCAGGATCTCGTAGGAGAAAGTGAGGACTGAAGATGCTGGGGAGCAGGGAGTCAAAAAAAAAAAGTGGTTCTGGAAAAGTCCTCTCCTGCTCCTTGGATGCTGCCTGACCTGCTGTGTTTTTCCTGCACTACACTTCTTGACTCTGTCTCAGGATCTTGCCTCTCTTTTTAATGCATTTTACAAAAATGCCTCCAAATTTCTTCTGCTAGATCTTATGGACAACCAGGAGTGTGTACTCTTAGATTTGTTTGCCGAGCCTGAACTCCTGCGCCAAGTGTTTGGAGTTCATTTGAAGGATGTAAAACCCCAGTTTCCATCATTCAGTCTGAATGACCTAACAGTTCTTCTTGTTAATGAAGACATCAAGACTTTATAAATGCCTGTGCCTGTGTACCCTGCAGGGATCGACAGAGGTTGTACATCCAGGAACATTTGCCGAGTCAGCGATCCACCACTTCTGGGGACAAACGTATCTACACCTAACTGCTGCGAGACCAACTTGTGCAATAAAGCCACACTCTTTCCAGGTAATAATGACAGGCGCATATTGCAAGTCTGGATTCACAGTAATAAGTCACTTCATATGAACCTTCTACGGCATGCATGGTGGCTCAGTGGTTAGCATTGCTACCTTATAGCGTAGTCTTGGCAGACTGTGTTTGCATGCTCTTTGTCTGCATGGGTTTCCTCTGGGTGTCTGGTTTCTTCCCACAGTCCAAGGATGTGCAGGTTAGGTGAATTGGCCATGGGTATTCACAGAATCAGGCCATTTGGCCCTACAAGTCCACACTGATCCTCCGATGAGTAACCCACCCAGACACATTCCTCTACTAATTACTCTATTGTAGAGTTTCCAGGGTGGGGGTGGTGGGGGGGAAAATGGTGGATCTGGATGTGATGCAGTTCAGAAGGTCAGTGTAGATTCCAAGTTGAATGGCCTGCTTCCACACCACAGAGATTGTACGATTCATTGTTGGTGTAATGTGACTGACAATAGCACTGATGCATATGATACTCTCAATTCCATAGAGAGAGCGAGCGCATGAGACTCAGATACGTTCATTCAGACTGCTATACCCTCATGAGGCTACAACCACACAATTGCGACATGCACATTCACAGACATAAATACATATGCACACACCAGATGAAATTACAGGCAAATAATCACACAGGCACACAACCTCACATTCACAGACACATTCACTGGTGCCCTTACAGACACAGATGCACACGTGTCCATTCAAAAACAGTTATCTGTACATCATATAAAAATGCATAAGCAAACAAACATACAGACACACTAAAATATGCACATACACACAAAACAACAAATATGCAGAGACAGACAAACATACAGAGGCACACAGACAAAAACTCATGCACAGACATCTTGACAATACACATGCACAAAGGTGTATTCATTCTTAAATCTGCATATTCACACGGTCAAACAAATCATACAGACATGTGTACACACAGACACTCAGCCTCTTGTAGACATTGGCACCAATGCTACAAACTCAGGAATATGCCCAAAGGCACACAGGCATATGAACACATACACACATGAATGCATTGACACAGAGACTCATACAATCACACCAC
This sequence comes from Chiloscyllium plagiosum, assembly GCF_004010195.1. Lineage (NCBI taxonomy): Eukaryota > Metazoa > Chordata > Chondrichthyes > Orectolobiformes > Hemiscylliidae > Chiloscyllium > Chiloscyllium plagiosum. The sequence goes on along the minus strand of NC_057756.1, from coordinate 186,057 downwards.
AATCCCAAACATACAGGATACACACACATATGCACATAGGCAAACAGACAAACACAGTCACACAAACACACTGATACAGATACATACATACTGAGACACATGCATTCACAGAAACAAACAAAAATACAAGAACATACACAAGTATACCAATGTGCATAAACATAGGCATATCCATACAGACGTACATAGATTCAAGCACATATAAACACATACTTAAATAATACAAACACTCAAATACAGTCAGAGTCCCAATAGCTCCAATCTCACTCCTTATGTCCCAATTGTGTGCACTGCTACCCCAGCTCTTCCTTCACCCACATGACTGCACTCACTTGCTATCCCACCCACATTCCTGCAGCATTCCCACATCCATCCTGTATCCCACCCACATTCCCACACTTACCTTCTCACCCAAAACTCCCAACCATACTACCAACACTGCCCATTCACACACTTAGCCCCTTGCCTTCACACTGTACCAGCCCAAACAGCTCTGTCCCTCCACATCAAGCTGGGACATTGCAAGTGCTCCATCTGTTAGGTCTGACTGGATGACATGAAGCATTCTCATGGCATGCTTATAACCAGACTTACCCTGGAATGTAAGAGCTCCTGGGGCTTTTTTCACTACATTGTGAACCTGTTCCCATCTCCTCAGACTGCAACAACAAGAAATGTAACAATCCCACACTATGATTAAGATTGAGCCTTATCTAGTCAGCTGCCATCTCCCACTCTGCAAACCCACCCTGCATCTCCTCCCAAACATCTGTGCCCTGTTCCCCCAGTGAACTGAAAAATCTTCCCTCCAGTCTTCTCTTTCTGACACTATTTCTCCCTGGGAGCCACCTCTGCTTGCATGACTCTATATTCCTCTAATCTGCCTATTACTCTCATTTCCACTGATCAGCTTATTGTCACTGGGGTTCTGTCTTCAAGTACTTCTGGTTTTCATTTCAATCTGACCATCACTTATTTTTTTGCAAAAAAACCTTGTTTATATGCTTTTGTGCATAGCTGTGTCTTCTCAACTAACAAATCTTCAAAAACCCCTCTGGACCCCTTCCAGTCTGTGGGCCCCCAGCTTATCTGTAACTTAACCCATCTCCAACACCCCTCACTATCCCTATAAATATCCTCCAATTCCTATCCCTAATCTTCCTGACTCCCTCTCCAACACCATTATACCTCCAATATTGGATCCAATCCATTTGATGGAACTTCCAGGAAAGCAGGGCCTGAAATCTTCCTCAGCCTGTCTTGACGCCCCATTGGTGAGAGAGGCGCTACCTAAATGCACATCATCCCTGTACCGCACTCTGCGCCAAACTCACTGTTTACGGTCGATGTTCTCCTTTAAAACTAAAACCTCCCACTGGGCCCAGTGGAGGTAGGAAGGAAGCGGGACTCAGGCCGTTCAGCCCATCGAGGCAGTGCCCGCCACCCCGCCCCCGGATCACGTGCTGACCTGATGACCTTCCCTTTGTTCCCAGGCTCCGGGATTTCTCTCTCCATCCTGGCGGCTGTTGTCATGGTGACGTGGTTGTGAATGGGGACCAGACACTGACACATCCCTCAGGGGGCACCGAGTTGTCACGTCCCCGCTTTCTGCAAGATTCAGCCGCCGGCCCGACCAAAGTAAATAAACAACATTAAAACAAACAAAACCCGCGATTTGATGCCGCCCCGGGCTTTTCCTCACCTCCTGTTGTGTGTTTTCATTCCACCGGGACGGCTCCTGTCACTCGGAATTGTGTCACATTCAGAATGAAAATGTATCACGGTGCTCTGTAATTAATAAATAAACCATTACAGGTTCACTTACAGTTTGGCGTTTCACTGAATAACTACGAGTCCTTCCCCGTTTGAAGCATCCCTCTGTTTCCCATCGCCCCCAGATGCTCGAAGCGCCAATGGCGGTTTGTAACGGTCACCGCACATTGAAGGTCCCGCCCGCTGCACGTACAGCTACAGACCAATGGGGAGAGGGGAACGGTGACTGAAGGCGGATCTGGCCAATAGAGAGAGAGGAAACAGCGATATATTTCCAAATCAGGGTAGCGTTCTGAAGATACCAGATTCGAAACATTAATTTTGTTTCTCTCTGTACCAGAGAGACACTGCCTGACCTGCCAAGTTTCTCCAATGGTTTGTTGGGCTGATGAAGATGTTTGGCGGAGTGTGACAGTTATCCTTGACTTCTTTCAGTCATGTCCCTGAATCAAAACCATTCTGTCCAATGTTAATTGATGAAGACACTGCATTCATTCCTGTATGTCACTGCTACAAAAGTTGTCAGCTCCATCCTTCCTGTTTGTTTGTTTGTTTGTTTGTTTCGGGTTGAATTTGGATTTGAATTTGGATTCGAATACATGAACACAGTGAAAAGTGTGCAAAGCCGGCTCCAGCTTACAACACAAGAGATAGAATGAGAAACAGAAATAAAATAAACACAAACTGGATTTTATCAAGTGACATTGTTCAAGAGATTTGGATTCTTCACAAAGCTGGCTCCTGTCAGAGTATGTGAAGGTTCCCGGACTGATTTCAGGGAATAGTGAAGGATAAATCTGTTACATTTACACAAATGGTATATCGGTCTTCAGAGTGAGAGGATTTGAGTACAGGAGCAGTGTGGGATATAGATAACACAGTCTTACTTCTGCAAACCATAATCCCTTATTAACATCAGTATATAACTGTTTCAGCCAAATTAAGAATTGCTTATTAAATAAAATAAACTAACACAGAATGAAAACTATGTGGAAGAAATACATAGTTACTTCTCATTAATAAAAATGTGCATACAGGAATGAAATGTGCCTGCAAACAATGGAAGATGTAACAGACAAACAGATAAGGTGAAAAAGAACATCAAGATATGCCAAGCTCAGTACATTTCCCTCATGTCAGCACTGAAGCGAGCCAAGTCACTTACAAATAAGGGATAGGGGTGAGGTTCGCCTGGCTTGGAGTAGGGGGAGAAGTAAACAAGGGCGGAGTGCAGCTAGGCAGGGGCATAACACAATAAGGAATATTGATAGGTTTGAAGGCCAATGAGGTAAACGGGGAAGTACCGACAATTAAACTTTATAAATTGTGGAGTAATTTCTGGATCAGGGTGCCTACTTCCTAGACACCCCTTCTTGCAGGAACGTTTCAATAAAATTCGCTGCTTCAGAATTTGACTCGGACTGAAATTTATTATATTGTGAGCTCTGTTTCTCACAAGCAGTGATGTCTTGCGGCAATTGTGCAGAGCCTTGGTGAGACCATACCTGGAATATTGTGTGCAATCTGGTCTCCCTATCCAAGAAAGAATATTCAGGCAATGGACGAAGTGCAACAAAGATTTACCAGCCTGATATCTCGAAATGGCAGAACTGATGAATGAAGTGGAATTAGACCACTTAGGTTACATACACTGGACTTTAGAAGAATCAGGGGAGATCTAATGGGAGTTATAGGGAGACGCTGAATAGGCTGGGACCTTTTTTTCCCCGGAGCATCAGAGGTGGAAGGGTGATCTTGTAGAGGTTTGATAAAAGCGTGAGGGGCTTTGAGAGGGTGAATAGCCAAGGTCTTTTTCCGACGGTAGGAGAGTCCAAAAGTAGAGGGCATAGGTTTAAGGTGAGAGGGGAAAGATTTGAAAAAGATGAGGGGGAAATCTTTCAATCCAAGTGTGGTGCCTATGTGGAACAGACTATCAGAATTAGTGGTGGAGAGCGGTACAATTACAACATTTAAAAGGCATCTGGATGGGTAAATGAATTGGAAAGGTTTAGCCACAAAAAGACATGACCCTCTCTCACTAGTATCCTTATAGAGGTTTATAAAATCATGAGTGGCATGGATAGGATAAATAGACAAAGTCTTTTCCCTGGGGTGGGGGAGTCCAGAACTAGAGGGCATAGGTTTAGGATGAGAGGGGAAAGATAGAGAAGAGATCTTCGGGGCAATTTTTTCACACAGAGGGTGGTACATGTATGGAAAGAGCTGCCAGAGGAAGTAGTGGAGGCTGGTACAAATACAGCATTTAAAAGGCATCTGGATGGGAATATGAATAGAAAGGGTTTGGAAGGATATGGGCCAGGTGCTGGAAGGTGGGACTAGATTGGGTTAGAATATTTGGCTGGCATGGACAAGTTGGACTGAAGGGTCTGTTTCCGTGCTGCACATCCCCATGACTCTATGACTCTGTCTTAAATGGGCAAGCCCTTTTTCTGAGATGATGTCCTCTGGTCCTAGTCTCATCCACAAAGGCAAACAATCTCTCCACATCTACCCTGGAAAATCCTCTATGAATCTTGTATATTTCAATAATGTTTCATCTCTACCTTTATGTTTTAGCAAATCCAGGTCCAATCAACTCAACCTCTCCTCATAAGACAGCCCTTCCATAGCTGAGATCAGCTGAGTGAACCTTCTCTGGTCTGCCTCCAATGCCAATCGATCTTCCCTTCGGTAAGAGGCCCCAAATATTCCATTTGTGGTCTGATTAGTGTCTCGTATAATTTCATACTCGATTGCCTTTGAAATAAAGACCAGCAGTCCATTTACTTTCCCTATAAGTCGGTGAACTTGGATGCTGGCTTCTTTTGATACATAAACGAGAGCTCCCAAATCTCGTGGCAATCCTGAGCATTTGGGTGTCTATCCATTAAATAGTGCAGCTTTTGTGTCACTATAGCCATGCTGACTCCAGGAAATAGCTTTCCGATTTCTCTCTCCCCCAATCCCCAATCCTTTCCCAACAGCTGTGTAAATTTTTCTCCTTCAATTAATTATCCAGCTTTCTTTTGAAAGTGAAGACTGACTTTTTTTTGGTCAGTGCATTTTTGATCTCTACAATGTACCATGTAAAATATTTCTCGCTCTCCCTACTATTTCCCCTGCGCACTCCAGATATGAGTCTGGTAAACCTTCTTTGAACTGGCTCCAATGCATTTTCAGCTTTCCTTTAACTGAAGTGTCCAATCCTGTAACCAGTGCTCTAAATCCTTTATGTGAAAGGCTATCTTGCTGCTGTGGAGAAGCTTGCTTGTTCCTTAGGTATAAGGCAGTCATCCACCCGACTTTCCGATATGGTCCAAAACTTGCACTGTGTATAGACACTGCTTTAAGGCCCTTGAGAAATGCCATCAATGTTGCTTGAGATGAATTCGACCATCAGCTGCAAGGATGGGTATATTAATACGAGCATCGTTGAAGCAGATAACAGCAGCAGCATCGATACCATGATCACCCGAAACCTACTCCCCATACCACTGACCCCGCAGGCCTTTTCTGTTGCTACTTGGCAGGATTGACAGATGAAATGTCAATGAGAAAGTGGAACATCCCTGACATATTCCTCAGAATGAAGTACATTTGTTTAATGATCTAATGTTCAATTTAATCATACCCTTCTGTTCAATTTTTTAAAACAAATTCATGGTCCATTTGTAACAGTCTTGTGTTAAATTATAAACACAGTGTGTTCATTTGTTTAAATCTCAAACTCATTAAGATTTATCAGTTTCAGTTTCATTAAATTTGTGCAAAAAATGTTGTGCACAGTTGTGCAAGAATTTTGTGCTCATTTGTGTAATAAACCTGTGTTCATTTGTGCAAAATTCTTGTGTTCATTTATGCAGTGTGTTCATTGAATGACTTAGCCTTCATTGTCACGTGCACTCAAATGATTGCAGTGAAATGTTTATAATATTGCTTCTTGGCAACATCTTAGGAACAGGGTACCGTGGTACAGAATACTTACGTATGTGTTACAGAATTGAGCAAATCATAAATAAAAGTTCAATGTGAGAATAAAGGATAAAGGAGCTGTCTTTAAGAAGTACTCACACTTTAGTCTTTTAACCAAGTCCATGCCAGCTTTCAGACTACCAGGCTTTGTGTACAGGAGATGCTGGGCATCAATCCTGGAGGCCTCGCTTGCAGTCCACCTCCGTGCTAGACTCCACTCCACCCCACTCACCTCTGGGATTTGCCTGGACATCTCTCCCCCTGTGCGGGCCTGGCCTCAGACTTGCCTCCGAGACTGACCTTGATCTGCTGCCTCTGTCCTGATTTGTGCTCATTTACACAAAACGCTTGTGTCTATTTGAGAAATAACCTTGTGTTTCTGTGGTTTTATTAATGAGCTTTCTCTCTCTGTCTTGCGAACACATCCATGCACTTCTGCAGACTTGTAGTCTCATGGCTGTGTTGTTGCCCTCAGACTAGATGAATGGGGTCAAATCTCATCTTCTCCAGGCATGTGTTCTAACATCGCTGAGCAGGTTGATTATGGGCTCTGTCTCATGGGCACCGAGCAGAAACTGGGCAGGTAGTAGTTTCAGAAATGTAAGACTGGAGAAGGTCTGGAGTCTTGCATGGGCTGGCTGAGGAATGAAGAAGGAGGCTGTAGACATGTTAATAGTAGTCGCAGCTAAGCTGGTGCGGATTGTACCGATAAGGAAGGATGGATAGGCTTTGGGGAGTCAGGAAGTGACTCAGGAAGGGAGTCAGGAATACTCACTGTGGTATTCTCAGCCTTTTGACTGCTCTTTTAGCCGTTGTATTTATATGTTGAATCCAGTCGGGTTTATTGTCAATACTACTTTATTTGTAAAAATCTCTGCGTTTATACATTGTCACAAATGCAGTTCAATTTTGTACAGTAGCGTATCAAGGAAACAAACCAAAGTCATCGGCATCTCTTACACATGCAAGACTGCACTTAACATGCATTTCAGGTAATAGGAGGCTCAATAACTGAATGGGCCCCCAATTATCTTCAACGGGAAGACCTCAGACAGTGATCTTTCCCCACTGTCCCTTGGTAGGAGCTGCCCCACTCTTTAGTGCATCCCCCAGCACGAGTCCTGGACCTTGGAATGTGCCAGATTTCAACACTCAGTCAGCATCAACTCCTTGTTCTGGAAGATCAACAAATGTCAGGCATACCAAAGAATGCCTTTCACCGAGTTGTATTTTTGTATGCTCTCAGCTGCTGAACTCATTTAATTCTCACAATGTTCAGTGTTCAGTTAGAATCTGATAACTGGTACATCAGGGATTATGTGACTTGATTTATTACTGTCACATGTACCTAGGTACAATGAAATAAAATTGTGATTAGTGGAGTGTGGGGCAGTATTTTTCAGATAAATAAACTCATGCGTACATCATTATGACTTGATGTACCTCCAGGCTCACCACTTTTTGAGGGGTTATTGAGAGTACCCTGAGCTGCTACATCAATGCCTGGTTTGGGAATTCCATCGTCTCAGATTATAAACACCCTGCAATGGATAGTGAGGACAGCTGAGAAGATCATCAGGGTCTCTCTTTCCTCCTTTATAGACATTTATACCACACGCTGCATCTGTAAGGCCAACAGCATGGTGGATGACCCCACACATCCCTCATTCAAACTCTTCTCCCTCCATTGAACAACCTGAGAGAATCTGAGGCTGTTCACTGATGGTATTTGTTGAGTTCAGCAGAATCCAGCTCCTGACATTGCTCTGTCCAGCCCCGGAGCTTCCTGAACTCATCCAGCTGTGTCTTGAATACATTTAATGAAGCTGCCTCGACTGTTTCCTCAGGCAGAGAACTCCATAGATTCATTACTCTCTGGGAAAAGCAGTTCCTCCTCATCTCTGTTCTAAATCTGCTCCCCTAATCTTGAGGCCCATGCGCTAGTCCTAGTCTCAGCCAGCAGTGGAAACATCTTGCATGCCTCGACCTTATCAATCCCTTTCATAATTTTATATATTTCTATAAGATTCCGTCTCATTCTTTTAAATTCTAGCGAGTAGTCCCAAGTGGCTCAACCTCTACTCATAGGGTAATCCCCTCATCTCCAGAATTAACCTGGTGAATCTCTGCTGCACCACCCCCAAAGCCAATATATCCTTCCTAAAGTAAGGAGATCAGAGCCGCGCACAGTACTCCAGGTGCGGCCTCACCAACACCTTGTACAATTGCAGCAGATCCTCCTTGATCTTAAATTCAATCCCTTTAGCAATGAAAGTAGAATGATCAGATGGATTTTGTTGAAGGATGCATTCCAATTGACAACAGAAGGAAGGATGTTCAATCTATGAGGAAAAATCGAATTCCCTCAGTGACCTCCTGATCTCTCAACAGTTCACACTCCTCAGAGTGACAAGAGACAATCAGAACATACAGATTCCATTTTGTTAGTAGAGCACCTCTTTTTTATTCCTGATCCTTCATTCACATGATGGTCAATACATTATTATGTTCAGTGGGTAGAACTGGATCATTATGGAGTTAGCCAGGCCATGGCGCATGGAAATGAATGAAGGGTGAATGTACATTCCCTTGTCCTCCTCCTCCTCTCAAAAATAATTGAAATATACAGGCACGTTGCCTTTCCCTGACAAGTACACACTTTGTCATTTAAACTCCTGGTCCTGCTTTGGAAGCACAGTATTGAGATTAAATTGTCTCTTACTTTTAAAGGAGATTTTGATCATTTCAATTTCTGTTATCACTGGTGACTGACTGAACCCAATTTTTGTGTCTGTATCCCAGATATTAACAGCCAATAGACTCTCTCAGGTAAGGAGATAATCCAGGAAGTTTATAGTCCTGTCCCATTTCAATGGCATAGCCAACTTAGAAGTGGACGCAAATTCCTCTTGGGTACAGAATTGAAAGGTTTGACAAGCTGTTTAAATGGTTAGGGGCATCCTGAGAGTGTGAACGTGGATTATATGAACACAGTAAGTTCTGTTATTCCCACCGAATGAAGAAACGAGATGATTTGTTGAACATATCCCACCTCCCCACCTTTTGATCATGTTGTGAAGACTGTACACTTTTCTGGCATGCCCTGCCTTATTCTGGAGGATTTCCTTGGCCATTCTGAACAGTTCAGCGCTAGATCCAACCTTGCTGGATACTCAGACATGTCTCTGCATGGTAAGAAGGGCAGCGCCACATTCCTGTTCACATTAAAACACATACGAACATTTCGATATCACACACTGTACCAGCTCTTTTACAATGTGGCATCAGTAACGTGACATATTCCCATTAATGGAGGGTGGATAGAAATCATTCTTAGGGAGAAAATATGTAAATCCTACCCAGAATGGAAAGGGAGACAGGAAATTTGTGAGTAGCATACTGCAAAAGTCGGCTTCATTTTGATCTTCACACGAAAGTGATAGTTTGTTTTATCACTTTACCTGGAGGTTTTTTGTCATTTATTATGCTGATTTTGTACTTTTGAAGGTCTGCAATGCTGAACTTAATATTCCGTTAATTTTCCATTTTTTTCCCTAAGAATTTATACTCAAGAACATGTAGTGGGACCAGATTGGACATTCAAAATGATGGGTGCTGGAAGAGCACAGCCCTTCAGGCAGCAGCCGAGGAGCAGGAGAGATGACATTTCAAACATACGCCCTTCATCAGGAATGAAGCTTGTGGCCAAGGGGGCTGAGAAATAAATGGGAAGAGGGTGGGGCTGGGGGAATGTAGCTGGGATTGCGATAGATGGATGAAGATGGGGAGAAGGTAATAGGTTGGAGAGAAGGGTGGAGGGGATAGATGGAAAGGAAGATGGACAGGTAGGGCAGTTCAAGAAGTCAGTGCCGAGTTGGAAGGTTTGATTTGGGCTAAGGTGGAGGGAGGGGAAATGAGGAAACTTGTGAATCCACATTGATCCCGCATGATTGAGAGTTCCAAGATGGAAGATGAGATGTTCTTCCTCTAGGTGTCAGGTGGTTAGGGTTTGGCAGTGGAAGAGGCCCAGGACTTGCATGTCCTTGACCGAGTGAGAGAGGGAGTTAAAGTGTTCAGCCACCTGGGTCATTTAGTGCGTGTGTCCCAGAGATGTTCTCTGAAAGTCCTGTCTCCCCAATGTAGAGGAGACCACACTGGGTGCAATATGTGTGGAAGTACAGGTAAATCTCTGTCAGATGTGGAAGGACCCTTTGGGCCCTTAGATGGAGGTGAGGGAGGAGGTGTGGGCACAGGTTTTACAGCTCTTGTGACAGCAAGGGAAGATGTCAGGAGTGGAGGTTGGGTTGGTGGGGGGCGTGGACCCAACAAGGGAATGATCTCTGCGGAATGCTGAAAGGGGAACATATCCCTGGTGGTGGGGTCTGTTTGTACTTGGCAGAAATAACAGGGGATGATGCAATGAATCCGGAGGTTGTTGTGGTGGAAGGTAAGGACCAGGGAGGTCCCGTCCTGGTTTTGATTGGAGGGGTGGAATTCAAGGGCTGAGGTGCAGGAAGTGAAGGAGATATATTGGAGGGCATCATCAACCATGTGGGACGAGAGATTGCGGCCTTTGAAGAAGAAGGCCATCTGGGATGTTCTATAGTGGAATTGGCCCTCCTGGGAGCAGATGCAGCAGAGGCGGAGGAATTGGGAATAAGGGATCATGTTTATACAGGAGGCAGGGTGGGAGGAGGTGTAGCCCAGGTAGCTGTGTGGGTCAGTGTGTTTGAAGTAGATGTCTGTGTTGAGTTGGTCGACGAAAATGGAGATGGAGTGGTCCAGGAAGGGGAGAGGGACGTCTGAGATGGTCCAGGTGAACTTAAGGTCAGAGTGGAAGGTGTTAGTGAAGTTGATGAACTGTTCAATCTTGGGAGCACGAGGTGGTGCCAATACAGTCATCGATGTAGCGGAGGAAAAGGTACCGGAGTAGCTGTGGAAGATGGACTGTTCCACCTACCCAATGAAGAGACAGGCATAGCTGGGGCCCATGCAGATTCCCTTTGGTCTGGAGGAAGTGGGAGATGCAGTCCTCACTTTCTCCTAGTCAAAATGATGGACTTATTAAGAAAACGGACAACTGAATGAGGAATACTGGGAAATTGAGGCAGCCTTGGTCAAGGTGACTGCTTAAAAGACTCTGAAATAAACAAGCTACAGAATCCAGACAGGCTACAGCTACAGACAGGTAGCATATAATTGACCCAGCAGCTGCAGACCATACAATATACACTTGATTTTGAATTGAATGGATTTGACCTGAATATCATCCCCAGGACAATTGGAAACATCGTGTTGTTTACCAGATGAAGAAGCGCCACACAGCTTTTGTAAAAGGATTTGGAAAGGCTTTGGAAAGGGCCACCTGACTGATATGCTTCCAAAGGCTCCAGGAATGGATGCCCAAGGACCATGCTGCGATTGACATGTCAACGCCCTATTGGGTCCGATCGATTAGGTTATCGAGCTATTGGTGAGCAGTGAAGACCCTCACAAAACGGGGCCAAGACCCTTAAGTATAAGAGGCTGCAACATCACCCTCAGGAGCAATAATTCGAGACCAACTACCGTGAAGAGAAGACACCCCTGAGACCAGCAGGGGAAGAAGACCAGATGATCATCGCCATGTGGTCAAGGTCAAGATCTAGTGTGGTAGTTAGTAGGACAATTGACAGTGCAGCACTTTTGGGCAAAAGCCGTTCATCAGGAATATTCCAAAAGTGGCCTAACCAATGTCCTGTGCAGCTACAACATGACCTCCCAACTCTTGTGGCTCAGTGGTTAGCACTGCTATCTCATAGTACCAAGGTCCTAGGTTCAATACCAGCCTCGGGTGACTGTCTGTGCAGAGTTTGCACATTCTCCCTGTGTCTGCGTTGGTTTCCTCCCACAGTCCAAAGATGTGCAGGTCAGGTGAATTGGCCATGCTAAATTACCCACAGTGTTAGATGCATTAGTCAGAAGGAAATGGGTCTGGGTGGGTTACTCTTCAGAGTAACCTGTCCTGTGCAGTTAAAATATGTCCTCCCAACTCTTATATTCAATGAACTGACCAATAAAGGCAAGCGTACCAAATGCCCAGAACCTGTGTCACCGCAGTCACCCAGGCCATCTTCCACTTCATGTGGAGGTCAAAGATGGACCGGGTCCAAAGGGACACCATGTATAAAGATCTGGGCAATGGGGGAGAAAACACACCCAATGGCAACCTCATCCTGATGGCCACCTTTGTGTGTGGCTGCATCAAGCTGTGCGTGGATCCCCGGTACGCAAACACCAAGTGTCACTACGTACTGAGGTTCTACCTGTCCCAGTGCTACGAAGGATGAGCCTGGCCTCGCTGCCGCGGAACGCTCCAAGTAGTTGGTCCATTCTGTATCACCTGTCCTTCATGGAGAAACTTATGAAGAAAAACACCTTTGACCACAAGTCCATCAGGAAGTGATCAGCACACAGTGTCCTTGAGACCCTTCGGGAAAAGGAGAGGGCGGATCCTGTTGAGCAGTTCCCGGCAGACTGTCAAAGTCATTTGGCATAATGCCTCATCGCCAGAACTTTCCAACAAGCACCAAGACATGGCTTGGCTGGTGGTGAGAAGGGCTCTGCCTGTGAGATCCTTTATGCACGCCCAGACTCTCAGCCACACCACACACTGCCCTCAAAGCGGCTACGGGGGGGGGACGAGACTGTCACACGCCTCCTTCTGGAATGTGTCTACGCAAAGGAAATCTGGAGGGGAATGCAGTGGTGTTTGTCGATGTTCGTCCTGAGCAGCTGCAGACTCCGTGCTCTATGGCCTGTTCCCTGGGACACACACTGAAACAAACATCAAATGTGCCTGGAGGATCATCATCACGGTGAAAGATACTCTTTGGTCTGCCCGAAACCTGTTGGTCTTCCAGCTGAAGGAGTTGACCTCAACTGAGTGTTGCAGACTGGCACTTTCCAAGGTTCAGGAGGACGTGTTGAGGGATGCACTGAAGCTTGGGCCAGCTGCCAAGGCGCGGTGGGGAAAGACCACCGGGTAAGGCCTGCCTGCCGAAGAAGAACGCGGTGCCCACTCAGTAATTGGGCTCTTCTAATGCCTCGGCTAAACACCTGGACGGTTAACATACAGACCTCTGTATGTAAAGACATGCAATGTATACATATGAATGGCATCACTAACTGTACAGATACCAAAAGGTTTTTATGAATAAAGTATATTTTTGAAATTAATAAAAAGTCCTCTTAACTATCCTGTCTACTTCCTATTCCACTTCAAGGAATTGTGAATCTGTAGTTATACCAATATCATGTCAGACTCAGAGGGTCACGGTGCAGACCCCAATACAACTACCTGGGAACCAGTGGCAACCACCAGCATGTGACGATACTGAAGGAAGGTGAATATCCTGCTGATCATCACTGAGGAAGTGCTGCACTGTTGGAAGGTCAGTACTGAGGGAGTGCTGCCCAGTCGGAGGGTCAGTACTGAAGGAGTGCTGCACTGCCAGAGGGTCAGTGCTGAGGGAATGTTGCACTGTTGGAGGGTCAGTACTGAGGGAGTGCTGCAATGTCAGAGGGTCAGTACTGAAGGAGTGCTGCACTGCCAGAGGGTCAGTGCTGAGGGAGTGTTGCACTGGTGGAGGGTCAGTGCTGTGGGAGTGCTGCACTGTTGGAGGGTCAGTGCTGAGGGAGTGGTGCTGCGTTGGAGGGTCAGTGCTGAGGGAGTGCAGCACTGTTGGAGGGTCAGTACTGAAGGAGTGTTGCACTGTTTGAAGGTCAGTACTGAGGGAGTGCTGCAATGTCAGAGGGTCAGTACTGAAGGAGTGCTGCACTGCCAGAGGGTCAGTGCTGAGGGAGTGTTGCACTGCCGGAGGGTCAGTACTGAGAGAGTGCCGCACTGTTGGAGGGCCAGTGCTGTGGGAGTGCTGCACTGTTGGAGGGTCAGTACTGAGGGAGTGCTGCACTGTTGGAGGGTCAGTGCTGAGGGGGTGCTGCACTGCTGGAGGGTTAGAGCTCTGGGAGTGCTGCACTGTTGGAGGGTCAGTACTGAGGGAGTGCTGCACTGTTGGAGGGTCAGTGCTGAGGGAGTGGTGCTGTGTTGGAGGGTCAGTGATGACGGAGTGCTGCACTGTTGGAGGGTCAGTGCTGAGGGAGTGGGGGACAAAAAAAACTGCTGATGCTGGAATCCAAAGTAGACAAAGAGGAAGCTGGAAAAACACAGCAAACTAGGCAGCATCAGGAGGTGGAGAAGCCAACATTTCATGTATTAACCCTTCTTCAGGACTAGATGTGGGAGTTGGGAGACCTACAGATAAAGGGTAGGGGTCTTGGAGGTGGGGAGGTATTGGAATTGTGAGGTATTGATAGGTGAACACAGGCAGTGGGTACGGCCTGGTTGCTCGAAGGGGGGGGATGGTGGATGATTCAGGTCGGCAGCTGGAAGGAAGGAGCTGGGGCTGTGAAGGGAGCCGGAGGATGGGTGGGAAGATTATGTGTAATTAGAAACTCAATGTTAAATCCCCAGACTGCCGGCTGCCCAGGCAGAAGATAAGGTGTTGTTCCTCCAATTTGTGGTTTGATTCATTGTGGCAAAGGACGATGCCGAGGATGGTCATGTTGGTCAGGAAGCAGGAGGGGGATCTGAAATGGGAGGTGACCAGGAGGAACCCAAAGATATTCTGTGAAACAGTCACCTGGTCTTCATTGGGACTCACCGACGTAGGTAAGAACATAACGGGAGCACCAGATACTGTTGAACAGGTTGGAGGAGAAGCTTGTGAACCTCTGTTTCACTTGGAAGTACTGTTTAGGGCCCTGAATGCAGGTGAGGGAAGTGATATGCCAGCAGGCGTTGCATCTTTTTTGGTGACGGGGAAATTACCAAGCGGATTGGGGTGTTGGTGGAGAGAGTGGAACAAACCAAGGCCTCCTCCATTGCCACAGTGAATCAAACCACAAATTAGAGGAACAACACATCATCTTCTGCCTGGGCACACTACAACATTGAAGAACATAGAACTTAGAACGTAGAACAGTACAGCACAGTACAGGCCCTTTGGCTCTCGATGTTGTGCCGACCTTTTATCCTACTCTCACATCAGACTAACCTACATACATTTTACTATGATCCATGTGCCTATCCACAAGTTACTTAAATGTCTCTAATGTATCTGACCCCAGTACAATTGCTGGCAGTGCATTCCACACATCCAGCACTCTCTGTAAATAACCTACCCCTGACATCTCCCCTAAACCTTCCTCCAATCACCTTAAAATTAAGCCCCCTCGTGATAGACATTTCCTCCTGGGAAAAAGTCTCTGGCTATTCACTCATCATTTTGTACACCTCTATCAAGTCACCTCTTATCCTTCTTTGCTCCAATGAGAAGACCCCTAGCTCCCACAAGCATTCTTCATAAGACAATCCCTCCAGTCCAGGCAGCATCCTGGTAAATCTCTGCTGCACCCTCTCTGAAGTTTCCACATCCTGCCTATAATGAGGTAACCAGAACTGAACACAATATTCCAAGTGCGATCTAACCAGGCCTTATAGAGCTGCAGCATAACCTCGCGCCTCTTAAAATCACTCTCCCTGCTAATGAAAGCCAAAACACCATACACATTCTTCCAACCCATCAACTTGGCTGGCCGCTTTGAGAGATCTATGGATATGGGCCCGAAGAACTCTCTGCTCCTCCACACTGCCTTTAACACTGTAATCTGCATTCAGACTCAACCTTTCAAAATGAATTGCTTCACATTTTTCCAGGTTGAACTCCATCTGCCACATCTCAGTCCAGTTCTGCATCCAAACAATGTCTCGTTGTAACCTACAACAGCCCTCCACACCATCCACAATTCCACCAACCTTTCTGTCATCAGCAAACTTACTATCGCACTCTTCCACTTCCTCATTCAAATCATTTATAAAAATCACAAAGAGCAAAGGTCCTACAACAGATCTCTATGGAATACCACTGGTTACCGAGCTCCAGGCTGAATACTTTCCGTCTACTATCATTCTCTATCTTCTATGGGACAACCAATTCTGTATTCAGACAGCTAAATTTCCCTGTATCTCAGGCCTCCTTACTTTCTGAATGAGCCTACTGTGAGGAACCTTATCAAAAACCTTGAGGGAGTGCCACACTGTCAGTGCTGAGGGAGTGCTGCACAGTCGGAGGGTCAGTACTGAGGAAATGCCGCATTGTCGGAGAGTCAGTGCTGAGGGAGTGCCGCATTGTCGGATGGTCAGCACTGAGGTATTTACTACATCACTGGCTACAAGCGAAGTGCCAGATAGCTGGAGGATAGCTAACGTGGTTCTTTTGTTCAAGAAGGACTGCAGGGGGTAGGCCAGGTCATTACAGTTAGTCCGACACCAGTGCTTGGGAAACTATTGGATAATGTTTCAAAGAATGGGGTTAATCAATACTTGGATAGGCAGGAATTGTTCAGGGATAATATTCCAGAATTTGTTAGAGGGTGATCTTGCCTGACTAACTGAAATGAAGTTTTTGAAAAGATGCCTAAATATATTGATGGGAGTATTGCAGTTGATGGGGTTTGCATGGACTTCAATAAGGCCTTTGACAAGATACTACATGGAAGGCTGGTCCAAAAGATAAAAGCCCATGGGATCCAAGGCAAATTGGCAAACCGGGTCTAAAATTGGCTTCAAACTAGGAGGTAAAGGTGGAGGAACATTTCTGTAATTGGAAGCCTGTGACCAGCAGTCTACGACAGGGCTCAGTTCTCGAACCCTTGCTATTTGTTATATACATTAATGACTTGAATGTGAATGTCGAAAGTAAAATTATTAATTTTGGAGATGACACAAAAATTGGTGTTTGTGAAGAGGATGGTCTCAGGATGCAGACTGATATTTATCAGCAAGTAAATTAGGCAGAGCAATATCAGATGGAATTTAATCCTGATAAGAGTGAGGTGATGCATTTTGGAAGGTCTAATAAGGAAAGGATGTACATAAAGAAGAGTAGGTCCCTAAGGAGTACTCAGAAACAAAGTGACCTTGGTATCCAAGTCCATAATCCCTGAAGGTGTCAGGATGGCATACAGGATGGTTGTCCTCATTAGCTGGGCATAGAATAGAGGAGCAAAGGACCATTTACAGGTCAAAACAAGATATTCGTACATATCTGGATCACAATGGTTACATGCAGCATTGGCATAAAATAAACTCTATGTCAGTTCTTTACTGTAGAAGCAGGATGCAGCTTATTTACTTGCATGGTGTTGAGTCCTCTAATTCCAACGGGATTATTGTGTACAGTCCTGGTTGTCCTGCAATAGGAAGGATATTATGAAATTGGAAAAAGGTGCAGAAAAGATTTGCAAGGACGTTACAAGGACTGGAGGGTTTGAGTTACAAGGAGAGGGTAGATACACTGGCACATTTTTTCCACTGGACAGATCTTTTCCTAAGGGTGTGGAAGTACAAAACCAGAGGCCATATTTTTACGGGTAGAGGAGAAAGATTTAAAAGGGGCCTGAGGGGCAACTTTCTTCACAAAAATAATGGGTCATTTGTGGAATGAACTGCAGAGGAAGTGATGGATGCAAGTAGAGTTACAACATTTCAAAGAGCTTTAAACTGGTACATGAATAGGAAAGGTTGAGAGGGATATGGGGCAAACATAAGCAAATGATACGAGTTTAGTTTGGCAAACCGTTGGACTGAAGGTAAAAGAGAAAATGCTGGAAAATCTCAGCAGGTCTGGCAGCATCTGTAAGGAGAGAAAAGAGCTGACGTTTCGAGTTTAACTGCCCCTTTGTCAAAGCTTGTCAAAGATTTTCCAGCATTTTCTCTTTTGGTTTCAGATTCCAGCATCCGCAGTAATTTTCTTTTATCCGTTGGACTGAAGGGACTGTTTCCGTGCTGTATGACTCTGCGACTTGATGACTCTGTCTTCAGAGCTTATCTGCCCCCACCATCTGCTTATAACACCCAAGCCTTTCCTTATGATCAATACTTGTGAGACCACAAATATAAGTGTATAAATCATTTTGATGAGATTATAGAAGGCATGGATAGTACGTTTACAGGTGACAACAAAATTGGTGGTAGAGTGGACAGTGAAGAAGATTATCAAAGATGACAAAGACATCTTGATCAATTGGGTCAATGTGCTGAGGAGTGGCAGATGGAATTTAATTGGTACTGTATTTTCATAAAACACACAAAGGCAAGACTTATACAACCAGTCCACACTGACCATATTCCCAAACTAAACTAACCTCACCTGCCTGTACTTGACCCAAACCTTTCCTATTCAATAACTTATTTCAACGTCTTTTAAACGTTATAACAGTGCCAACATCCACCACTTACTATGGCAGTTCCTTCCACTTCTGTGGAAAAATGTGCCTCCATTTCCCTTCTAAATCTTTCTCCTCACACCTTCAAACATATGCTATCTAGTCTTGAAATCCCGCACCCGAGGGAAAAGACACCTGCCATTCACCCTCTCTAAAAAGGTCACCCCTCAACCTCCAATGCTCCAGTGAAGAAAATCCCAGCCAATCCAGGCTCTCCTTATGACTCAAACCCTCCATTCCCAGCAATATCCTGGCAAATCTTTTCTGAACCCTCTCCAGTTTGAGCATATCCTTCCTACAACAGGGTGATGTGCAGCACTATGATATTTTACAGCTACTATGCCCTCAAGCGACTGACTGTACGGAGTTTGCACATTCTCCCTGTGTCTGCATGGGCTTCCTCAGGGTGCTCCGGTTTCCTCCCACAGTCCAAAGCTGTACAAATTAAGTAGATCGGCCATGCTAAATTATCCCGTGATATCGAGGGTACATGCAGGTTGTGTGGATTAGCCATGGGAAGTGTAGGGCTATAGAAATAGGGTTGGGGTGTGAGTCTAGATGGTTGGCTTGTCAGAGGGTCAGTGTGGACTTGATGTGTCATATAACCTGCTTCCAGACTGTAGGGATTCAATGATTCAGAAGCTCTCCAACTGTGCAATACCAGCTTCTCAATGCCTTAGGTAACCCTTTGTGATCATCAATCTTTTAATGTTTAGCTAATCAATTAGCATAAGTACAGACAAGTAAATAAAGCCAACCTCCCGACTGTCATTTCTACCAACCCTCCATGCTGACCTGTAAGATTCCCCCTAAAAGTTCTCTAAGGTTTTTGTATTCTGAGTTAGTACCTCATCATGTGGCTCAGTAGCACACTTTACGTTATCATCCTGCAGTGAGTCGTCTTGGAGTGCTTCATTCAGCTAAATTCCTCCCTGCTATTTCAACTGAGATGAAACCATATGGAAACAGAAGGTGTTACCTTGAGCTGAGTATTGTAATTCCTGGCCAAGGTGACAGAATCAGTGATACACAACCAGCCGTTGTGCGTATGCCAACACGAGTGCCCACCATAGACACTGGCCTGCATTCACTGGCTGGTACCAGGATTGCTTTATGTGCATGCAATGATGTAAGGTAATCGAAGTTGGCACTGAGCTCCGCCCAATTGGATGATGCCAACAAGACATGTGGTGTGGTGCCATGAGGAAAGCAGCTGACCCTCACAATGTGAAAGTAGTTATCCCAGCTCTCCAATGATTTCATATTACAATATCTATCTGATGGATGTCATTCATACCAAGCCTCTCATCACATGCCGTAAAGCACACCTTGTTTATGTCAAGGGTTGATTTTAATTAGTTAAAAATCACACAACACCAGGTAATAGTCCAACAGGTTTAATTGGAAGCGCACTAGCTTTCGGAGTGACGCTCCTTCATCAGGTGATAGTGGAGGGCTCAATCCTAACACAGAATTTATAGCAAAAATTTACAGTGTGATGTAACTGAAATTAGACATTGAAAAATTGATTGTCTGTTAAGCCTTTCATCTGTTAGAATGCAGTGATAGTTTCGCTTCTTTCATGTGTAAATCACAAACCTGTTGTGGTTCTGTTCGCCGAGCTGGAAGTTTTTGTTGCAAACGTTCCGTCCCCTGGCTAGGCGACATCATCAGTGCTTGGGAGCCTCCTGCAAAGCGCTTCTTTGATGTTTCCTCCGGTGTTTATAGTGGTCCGTCCATGCCGCTTCCGGTTGTCAGTTTCAGCTGTCCGCTGTAGTGGTTGGTATATTGGGTCCAGGTCGATGTGTTTGTTGATGGAGTTTGTGGATGAATGCCATGCCTCTAGGAATTCCCTGGCTGTTCTCTGTCTGGCTTGCCCTATGATAGTAGTGTTGTCCCAATCGAATTCATGTTGCTTGTTGTCTGTGTGTGTGGCTACTAAGGATAGCTGGTCGTGTCGTTTCGTGGCTAGTTGATGTTCATGTATGTGGATTGTTAGCTGTCTTCCTGTTTGTCCTATAGAGTGTTTTGTGCAGTCCTTGCATGGGATTTTGTACACTACATTAGTTTTGCTCATGTTGGCTATCGGGGCCTTCTTTCTGGTGAGTTGTTATCTGAGCGTGGCTGTTGGTTTGTGTGACGTTATGAGTCCTAGGGGTCGCAGTAGTCTGGCTGTCAGTTCCGAGATGCTCCTGATGTATGGTAACGTGGTTAGTCCTTTTGGTTGTGGTATGTCCTCGTTCCATGGACTTTCTCTTGGGCATCTGTTGATGAAGTTGCGCGGGTATCCGTTTTTGGCGAATACCTTGTACAGGTGTTCCTCTTC
>NC_057756.1:131718-164309 GCF_004010195.1 Chiloscyllium plagiosum | reverse complement strand
TCAGTGCTTGGGAGCCTCCTGTGAAGCCAGGGGACGAAACGTTTGCAACAAAAACTTCCAGCTCGGCGAACAGAACCACAACAACGAGCACCCGAGCTACAAATCTTTGCACAAACTTTGAATCACAAACCTTTTTTTGAAAAAGTTGCATTCTCGGGTTAGCTGTTTACAATGGTGATAGCTAGACAATATGTTGAAGGTGTTGGCCCCCTGTGTTCTCTGTCTATGCCATGACGCTTAGATTGATTCTATCTAAAAAGAGAGATAATGGAGTTTTACATAAATTGATGCAGTTTTTGAGCTCAGAGTTCTACATGAATGCATGCAGTTTTTGAGCAAAGTACTTCACACTGTAAATTTTTGCTATAAATTCTGTGTTAGGATTGAGCCCTCCACTATAACCTGATGAAGGAACATCACTCCGAAAGCTAGTGTGCTTCCAATTAAACCTATTGGACTATAACCTGGTGTTGTGTGATTTTTAACTTTGTACACCCCAGTCCAACTCCGGCATCTCCAAATCACAATTTTAATTAGATTGTCTGATGGCTTTCCTATCCAATACAGAGTCTGCATCCTCTACAGCTATTCAGAACATGTACCCAAAAATATGTTTTAAGTGCTAAATTTGGTTTGTAAAAATACAACAGGAATGGGAAGTGAAACCTTTTACAGAATTGGTGGCAGAAAAGTAGTGAGGGAAGGGAAGTGAAGTGAGATAACTTGGACTCTGTAAACTACTGATAAAAGTCATTAGTTTCGTTTCTCGCTAAGTTTCATGTTGAATTGGAACATTCCAGAATTAGATACATTCTGTTTACGTATTTCCAGTGGGCGGGAGACTAGGAATGTTCCCAGGCAATTGCCAGGCACAGAAAAGGTTGTTTTTTTAAAAAAATCTGAGCTCCAGGGGAAAAAAAATACCTTGAAGCAAAATCTGTCAACAATATCATACTTCCTCTCTTCAGGCCGTTCCTAAGGTTCTTCTCTGAAAGACCTTAGTGATTCAAGTGGATTATTTCTGACAATTAACAGCAGCTATCATTTCCTTCTGGGGAGTTGGAAATATTTCCCTGAATTTAGTTGATGGCTTTGTTTCCTTGCTCGCCTCATTTTGCAACACTTTCATCAGAACAGTAATTCAAACTTTAGCACTGTTTTCTCTCTCTCTCGCTCTCTCTCTCTCTCCCCACAGATGCTGAATTCCTCCAGAACTTTCTATCTTTCTTTTTTTTTGTATCTGCGCTGTCCTTGGTTTTATTCTGGCCAATTCCTTTGGGTATAGGGGCTTTCTCATTCTATGTGTTGCCTGGCAAATGAAAAGTCCACTGACCCCATTCCAATGGTTCTAACCAATCTAACACTTGGGACAAACTCTACCCTAGTTTAGAGTTGGGGAGAAGGAAACAAAGAGGTGAATGTAAGGTCACATAGAAATGAACCCCTTCATTGGAGCTTCTCACCAAGAGGAAGAGCATTCTGTCATCATCAATCCCAACAAGGCCCCTATGTCTTCCACTGTGATCTCACATTTGTTTCAGCTCTGTGGGGACACACTGCATCACCACACCAAGAATCAGCTGAATAAAGCTTCTCTGAACTGCTTCTTTAGAAAGGAGACCCAACTGCAATGCAGAGCTTCAGGTGTAGGCTCATGAGAGGAGACCTGGCAGCATCAGTGAGGTGGACCTGAAGTGGACTCGTGGTGGTGGTGGAGTTGGGTTTGAGCTGGTGCGGTACCCGGTACCATCTGCATTGGTGAGGTCCAGCGAGGAGTCTGTGTCAAGGGCATTGGTGGA
This sequence comes from Chiloscyllium plagiosum, assembly GCF_004010195.1. Classification (NCBI taxonomy): domain Eukaryota; kingdom Metazoa; phylum Chordata; class Chondrichthyes; order Orectolobiformes; family Hemiscylliidae; genus Chiloscyllium; species Chiloscyllium plagiosum. Next base: position 162,510 of record NC_057756.1, on the reverse strand, counting down.
GGCGAGATGGCACCGAAGAACGGGCAACCTTCACTCCATTGGCAGAGGGGACTCGTGCCTGACCACGGCCCATGGCCCAGCACTTAACAAAGACTGTAAAGGTGAACACCAGGTCTTTATTTTTCTGCCTTTACTTCTATATTTTGGTTTATTTTTCTGAGTTCTAAGAAGTCACGGGAGAGCGATGACAGTATACAACATGTCTCACTGTATTTTGTAACAAAATACATGTGACACTAAATAAATCAAATATTGACCAATGCTTCCAGTCAGTTGTCCCAACATTTCCTTGTGTCATAGTTGATCCCTCAGAAATCCCTCAGGCAGGATTCTTAGCAGTGTGGACGAACAGAGGGATCTTGGGGTCTATGTCCATAGATCCCTCAAAGTTGCCACCCAAGTTGATATGATTGTTAAGAAGGCGTATGTGTACTGGCTTTCATTAATGGGGCGATTGAGTTGAAGAGCCATGAGGTTCAACCACACCTGGAACTTTGTGTTCAATTCTGTTTGCCTCATTATAGGAAAGATGTGGAAACTGTAGAGAGGGTGCAGGGGAGATTTACCAGGATGCTGCCTGGACTGGAGGACATATCTTATGAAGAAAGGTTGAGGGAGCTCGGGCTTTTCACATTGGAGTGAAGAAGGATGAGAGGTGACGTGATAGAAATGTATAAGATGATGAGAGGCATAGATAGAGTGAATAGCCAGAGACTTTTTCCCAGGGCGGAAATGTCGATCATGAGGGGGCATAATTTTAAGGTGATTAGAGGAAGGTTGAGGGGAAATGTCAGAGTTAGGTTCTTTATGCAGAGAGTGGTCGGTCATGAAATGCATTCCCTGCGGTGGTAGCAGAGACAGATACATTAGGGACATATAGGCGACTCTTGTATAGGTACATGGACGATAGTAAAATGAAGTGTATGTAGGTTAATTTGAACATAGAGTAGGATAAAAGGCCAGCACAACATCGAGAGCTGAAGGGCCTGTACCGTGCAGTAACGTTCTATGTACTAAAGGCCACACTCTGCTTTCTCTTTCGCTTGAAATAACATTGTGGTGCACCAATCTTCCTGCCAATGTGACAGCCTCTGAGCTTTCACACATTATATACTTTGTTATTCACTAGCCATTCACTCAAACCAGCCACAGTGTATGTGTGGTACCCGTACCCCAGTGAGAGTCAGTGTGTGTTTGGGACCCATACCCCAGTGTGAGTCAGTGTGTGTGTGGAACCTGTACCCCAGTGTGAGTCAGTGTGTGTGTGGTCCCCGTACCCCAGTGAGAGTCAGTGTGTGTGTGGGACCTGTACTCCAGTGTGAGTCAGTGTGTGTGTGGGACCCATACCCCAGTAAGAGTCAGTGTGTGTGGAACCTGTACCCCTGTGAGAGTCTGTGTGTGTGGGACGCCTACCCCAGTGTGAGTCTGTGTATGTGTGGGGCCCACATCCCAGTGAGTCAGTGTGTGTGGAACCTGTACCACAGTAAGAGTCAGTGTGTGTGTGCAACCTGTACCCCAGTGAGATTCAGTGTGTGTGTGGAACCTGTACCCCACTGAGAGTCAATGTGTGTGTGGGACCCGTACCCCAGTGAGAGTCAGTGTGTGTGGAACCTGTACCCCAGTGAGAGTAAGTGTGTGTGGGACGCCTACCCCAGTGTGAGTCAGTGTGTGTGTGTGGGACCCATATCCCAGTGAGAGTCAGTGTGTGTGGGACTGTACACCAGTGTGAGTCAGTGTGTGTGGGACCAGTACCCCACTGTGAGTCAGTGTGTGTGTGGGTCCCATACCCCAGTGAGAGGCAATGTGGGTGTGGGACTTGTACCACAGTGAGAGTCAGTGTGTGTGTGTGGCACCTGTACCCCAGTGAGTGTCAGTGTGTGTGTGGGACCTGTACACCAGTGAGAGTCAGTGTGTGGGACCCATACTTCAGTGAGAGACTGTGTGTGTGGGACCTGTACACCAGTGAGAGTCAGTGTGTGTGTGGGACCCGTACCCCAGTGTGAGCCAATGTGTGTGTGTAAGATCCGTACCCCAGTGAGAGTCAGTGTGTATGGGACCTGTATCCCCAGTGAGAGACAGTGTGTGTGTGGGACCCGTACCCCAGTGAGAGTCAGTGTGTGGGACCCATACTTCAGTGAGAAACTGTGTGTGTGGGACCTGTACACCAGTGAGAGTCAGTGTGTGTGTGGGACCCGTACCCCAGTGAGAGACAGTGTGTATGTGGGACCTGTACCCCAGTGAGATTCAGTGTGTGTGTGGAACCTGTACCCCAGTGAGATTCAGTGTGTGTGTGGGACCTGTACCCCAGTAAGAGGCAATGTGTGTGTGGGACCTGTACCCCAGTGAGAGTCAGTGTGTGTGGAACCTGTACCCCAGTGAGAGTCTGTGTGTGTGGGACCTGTACCCCAGTGAGAGTCAGTGTGTGTGGAACCTGTACCCCAGTGAGAGTCAATGTGTGTGGGACGTCTTTCCCAGTGTGAGTCAGTGTGTGTGTGTGGGAGCCATATCCCAGTGAGAGTCAGTGTTTGTGTGGGACTATACACCAGTGTGAGTTAGTGTGTGAGGGACCAGTACCCCAGTGTGAGTCAGTGTGTGCGTGGGACCCGTACCCAAGTGAGAGGCAATGTGGGTGTGGGTCTTGCACCACAGTGAGAGTCAGTGTATGTGTGTGGCACCTGTATCCCAGTGAGAGTCAGTGTGTGTGTGGGACCTGTACACCAGTGTGAGCCAATGTGTGTGTGTGTGTGTGTGTGGGACCCGTACCCCAGTGAGAGTCAGTGTGTATGGGACCTGTATCCCCAGTGAGAGACTGTGTGTGTGTGGGACCCGTACCCCAGTGAGAGTCAGTGTGTGGGACCCATACTTCAGTGAGAGATTGTGTGTGTGGGACCTGTACACCAGTGAGAGTCAGTGTGTGTGTGGGACCCGTACCCCAGTGAGAGACAGTGTGTGTGTGGGACCCATACCCCAGTGAGAGTCAGTGTGTGTGTATGTGAGACCCATACCCCAGTCAGAATCAGTGTGTGTGTGTGTGACCCTTACCCCATTGTGTGTCAGTGTGTGTGTGGGACCCGTACTCCAGTGAGAATCAGTGTGTGTGTGTGAGGCACCTGTACCCCAGTGAGAGTCAGTGTGTGTGTGTGTGTGTGTGTGTGGCACCTGTACCCCAGTGAGAGTCAGTGTGTGTGTAGGACCTGTACCCCAATGAGAGTCAGTGTGTGTGTGTGACCCGTACCCCAGTGAGAGTCAGCGTGTGTGTGGGACTGTACACCAGTGTGAGTCAGTGTGTGTGGGACCAGCACCCCACTGTGAGTCAGTGTGTGTGTGGGACCCGTTCCCCAGTGAGAGGCAATGTGGGTGTGGGACTTGTACCACAGTGAGAGTCAGTGTGTGTGTGTGGCACCTGTATCCCAGTGAGAGTCAGTGTGTGGGACCTGTACACCAGTGAGAGTCAGTGTGTGTGTGGGACCCGTACCCCAGTGTGAGCCAATGTGTGTGTGTGTAAGAGCCGTACCCCAATGAGAGTCAGTGTGTATGGGACCTGTATCCCCAGTAAGAGACAGTGTGTGTGTGGGACCCGTAACCCAGTGAGAGTCAGTGTGTGTGTGTGACCCTTACCCCAGTGTGTGTCAGTGTGTGTGTGGGACCTGTACCACAGTGACAGTCAGTGTGTGTGTTGGACCTGTACTCCAGTGAAAATCAGTGTGTGTGTGAGGCACCTGTACCCCAGTGAGAATCAGTGTGTGTGTGTGGCACCTGTACCCCAGTGAGAGTCAGTGTGTGTGTAGGACCTGTACCCCAATGAGAGTCAGTGTGTGTGACCCGTACCACAGTGAGAGTCAGCGTGTGTGTGGGACCTGTACCACAGTGAGAGTCAATGTGTGTGTGGAACCTATACCCCAGTGAGAGTCAGTGTGTGTTGAACCTGTACCCCACTAAGAGTCAGTGTGTGTGTGGGACTCTTATCCCAGTGTGAGCCAATGTGTGTGTGAGGGACCTGTACCCCAGTGTCCGACAGTGTGTATGGGACCCGTACCTCCAGTGAGAGTCAGTGTGTGTTGAACCTGTACCCCAGTGAGAGTCAGTGTATGTTGAACCTGTACCCCAGTGAGAGTCAGTGTGTGTGTGGGACACGTACCCCAGTGTGAGCCAATGTGTGTGCGAGATCCATACCCCAGTGAGAGTCAGTGTGTATGAAACCCCTACCCCCAGTGTGAGTCAGTGTGTGTATGGGACCCGTACCCCCAGTGGGAGTCAGTTGTGTGTGGGACCCGTACCCCAGTGAGAGTCAGTGTATGTGTGGCACCTGTACCCCAGTGAGAGTCAGTGTGTGTGTGGAACCTGTATCCCAGTGAGAGTCAATGTGTGTGTGGGACCCCTACCCCAGTGAGAGTCAGTGTGTGCGTAGGACCCCTATCCCAGTGGGAGTCAGTGTGTGTGTGGGACCCCTATCCCAGTGGGAGTCAGTGTGTGTGTGTGGGACCCATACCTCAGTGAGAGACTGTGTGTGTGTGTGGGACCCGTACTCCAGTGAGAGTCAGTGTGTGTGTGGGACCTGTACCCCAGTGAGAGTCAATGTGTGTGTGGAACCTGTACCACAGTGAGAGTCAGTGTGTGTGTGGGACCTGTACCCCAGTGAGAGTCAGTGTATGTGTGGCACCTGTACCCCAGTGAGAGTCAGTGTGTGTGTGGAACCTGTACCCCAGTGAGAGTCAGTGTGTGCATAGGACCCCTATCCCAGTGGGAGTCAGTGTGTGTGTGGGACCCCTATCCCAGTGGGAGTCAGTGGGTGTGTGGCACCGTAACACAGTGAGAGACAGTGTGTGTGCGGGACCCGTACCCCAGTGAGAGTCAGTGTGTGTGTGCGACCCGTACCCCAGTAAGAGTCAGTGTGTGTCTGGGACCCGTACCCCAGTGAGAGTCAGTGTGTGTGTGGGACCTGTACCCCAGTGAGAGTCAGTGTGTGTGTGGGACCTGTATCCCAGTGAGAGTCAGTATGTGTGGAACCTATACCCCAGTGACAGTCAATGTGTGTGTGGGACTTGTACCACAGTGAGAGTCAGTGTGTATGTGGGACCCCTACCCCAGTGAGAGTCAGGGTGGGTTGTACCTGTACCCCAGTAAGTCAGTCGGTGTGTGGGAACCGTACCCCAGTGAGAGACAGTGTGGGTGTGGGACTTGTACCACAGTGAGAGTCAGTGTGTGTGGGTCCCAAACCCCACTGAGAGTCAGTGTGTGTGTGGGAGCTGTACCCCAGTGAGAGTCAGTGTGTGTGTGGCACCTGTACCCCAGTGAGAGTCAGTGTGTGTGTGTGTGGAACCTGTACCCCAGTGAGAGTCAGTGTGTGTGTGGGACCCTTACCCCAGTGAGAGTCAGTGTGTGTGTGTGACCCGTACCTCAGTGACAGACAGTGTGGGTGTGGGACTTGTACCACAGTGCAAGTCAGTGCGTGTGGATCCCAAACCCCAGTGAGAGTCAGTGTGTGTGTGTGGGAGCTGTACCCCAGTGAGAGATTGTGTGCGTGTGTGGGACCCGTACCACAGTGAGAGTCAGTGTCTGCGTGGGACCCCTATCCCAGTGGGAGTCAGTGGTGTGTGGGACCCGTAACTCAGTGAGAGACAGTGTGTGTGCGGGACATGTACCACAGTGAGAGTCAATGTGTGTGTGGAACCTGTACCCCAGTGAGTGTCAGTGTATGCGTGGCACCTGTACCCCAGTGAGAGTCAGTGTGTGTGGGACCTGTACCACAGTGAGAGTCAGGGTGGGTTGAACCTGTACCCCAGTGAGAGTCAATGTGTGTGTGGGACCCCTACACCAGTGAGAGTCAGGGTGTGGTGAACCTGTACCCCACTAAGAGTCAGTGTGTGTGGGACTCTTATCCCAGTGTGAGTCAGTGTGTGTGTGGGACCCGTACCCCAGTGTGAGCCAATGTGTGTGTGAGATCCGTACCCCAGTGAGAGTCAGTGTGTATGGGACCCGTACCCCCAGTGTGAGTCAGTGTGTGTGTGGGACCTGTATCTCAGTGAGAGACAGTGTGGGTGTGGGACTTATACCACAGTGAGAGTCAGTGTGTGTGGGTCCCAAACCCCAGTGGGAGTCAGTGTGTGTGTGGGACCCATACCTCAGTGAGAGACTGTGTGTGTGTGGGACACATACCCAGTGAGTCAGTGTGTGTGTGGGACCTGTACCCCAGTGAGAGTCAGTGCGTATGGGTCCCATACCCCAGTAAGAATCAATGTGTGTGTGGGACCCGTACCCCAGTGAAAGTCAGTGCGTGTGGGTCCCATACCCCAGTAAGAGTCAGTGTGTGTGTGGGACCTGTACCCCAATGAGAGTCAGTGTGTGTGGGACCCATACCTCAGTGAGAGACAGCATTTGTGTGGGAGCCGTACCCCAGTGTTGGATAATCCTATTTGACGTGATCCTCAGTCATTTGCTGATTGATGCCTCTGTGCTTGACAGTACCATCAAGACTGATGAGCGCACAAATCCTTCCAGAAACAAACTTCTGTCTCAACACAAGCAGCACAGTGGCTAGCACTGCTGCTTCACAGCGCCAGAGATCCGGGTTCAATTCCTACCTCAGGCAACTGACTGTGTGGAGTTTGCACATTCTCCCCCTGTCTGCGTGGGTTTGCTCCGGTTTCCTCCCACAGTCCAAAAATATGCAGGTTAGATGAACTGGCCATGTTAAATTGCCCATAGTGTTAGGTGAAGAGGAAAATGGAGGGGAATGGGTCTGGGTGGGTTGCTCTTCGGAGTGTCGGTGTGTATTTGTTGGGCCAAAGGGCTTGTTTCCACACTGTAGGTAATCTAATCAACATTGAGGACATGATCATGTTGTGTGCCACCACCAATAAAAGCTTTAACCACAGAAAACAGGTCATGAATCAAAACTAGGCATCCGGTCAGTGCCGTGGCCATCATTTAACAGCAACTCCCCTGCAGCATGCTTTGCCACCTCATGGCTCGACACATCTAGAACATAGATCATTACAGCGCAATACAGGCCTTTCTGCCCTCGATGTTGCGCCAACTTGTGGAACCAATCTGAAGGAGAAAGTGAGGACTGCAGATGCTGGAGATCAGAGCTGAAAATGTGTTGCTGGAAAAGCGCAGCAGGTCAGGCAGCATCCAGGGAACAGGAGAATCGACGTTTCGGGCATAAGCCCTTCTTCAGGAATGAGGAAAGTTTGTCCAGCAGGCTAAGATAAAAGGTAGGGAGGAGGGACTTGGGGGAGGGGCGTCTGAAATGTGATAGGTGGAAAGAGGTCAAGGTGAGGGTGATAGGTCAGACTGGGGTGGGGGCGGAGAGGTCAGGAAGAAGATTGCAGGTAAGGAAAGCGGTGCTGAATTCGATGGATTTGACTGAGACAAGGTGGGGGGAGGGGAAATGAGGAAACTGGTGAAATCCAAGTTCATCCCTTGTGGTTGGAGGGTTCCTAGGCGGAAGATGAGGCGCTCTTCCTCCAACCGTCGTGTTGTTGTGGTCTGGCGATGGAGGAGTCCAAAGACCTGCATATCCTTGGTGAAGTGGGAGGGGGAGTTGAAGTGTTGAACCAATCTGAAGCCCATCTAACCTACACTATTCCATTCTCGTCCAGATGCCGATCCAATGCCATTTAAATGCCCTTAAAGCTGGCGGGTCTACTACTGTTGCTGGCAGTGCTTTCTATGCCCCTACTGCTCTGAGTAAAGAAACTACCTCAGATACCTCACCCCTCGACACTGCCCCTATCACACACATTGACTCTTACTGGGACAGGTTCCAACACACACACTGACTCTAACTGGGACAGGGTCCCACAGCCTCTCACTGTTGTCCTACATCTATCACCCCTCACTTTAAAGCTATGTCCCCTCGTGCTAGCCATTGCCATCTGAGGAAAAAGGCTCTCATTGTCCAACCTATCTAACGCTCTGATTATCTTATATGTCTCAAGTATGTCACCTCCCAACATTCTTCTCTCTAACAAAAACAGCCTCAAGTCCCTCAGCCTTTCCTCGTTAAAAGCTTCACTCCATTCCAGGCAACATCATAGTAAATCTCGTCTGAATCCTTTCCAAAGCTTCCACATCCTTCCTGTAATGCGGTCACCAGAACTGTACGCATTAGTCTTAGTGCGGCCACACCAGAGTTTTGCACAGCTGCAGCATGATCTCTCGGTTCCAAAACTCAATCCCCTCTACCAATAAAAGCTAACACAATGTATGTCTTCTTAACAACCCTATCAACCTTTCAGGGATCTATGTACATGCACACTGAGACCTCTCTGCTCATCTACACGACCAAGAATCTTACCATTAGCCCAGTAGTGTGCATTCCTGTTACTCCTTCCATCTCTCACTCTCTGACTGCCATCGAGCCTGGGATCAATATTGACTCGACAAGTTCTATAGGAGACAATGTCAAGAGCAGCAGTGGGTGTACTTAAAGGTCCAGATAAAACAGCAACTTGATAACTAGCAGATTAGATGGACATATAGACATGGGTCATACAGCATGGAAACAGACCCTTTGGTCCAAATTATCCACGTCTACATCCCAATCTGACCTAGACTCATTTGCCAGGACTTGACCCATATCCCTCTCAACCCTTTCTATTCATATACCCATCCTGATGCTTTTTAAATGTTGTCATTGTATCTGCTTCCACCTCTTCGCTCGTTCCATGAATACACCACTGTTTGTGTGAAAAAGGAGCAAATTACCACAGACACTGCAATCTGCATTGAAAACAACAAATGCTGGAGATGACAGTGGGTCAGCCAGCATCCATGGAGAGATAGCAAGCTAAAATTGTGACCTGCTGTGATCTCTGGAAATGTTGTCTCTCAGATCCTTTTAAATCCTTCCCTTCTTAACCTTAGATGAAGGAAGGGCTGTTGATGTCATATACATGGACTTTAGTAAGGCATTGTAGACTAATGGAGAAAGTGAAGTCACATGGTGTGCAGGGTGTTCTAGCTAGGTGGATAAAGAACTGGTTGAGCAACAGGAGACAGAGAGCAGTAGTTGAAGGGAGCTTCTCAAAATGGAGAAAGGTGACCAGTGGTGTTCCACAGGGGTCAGTGTTGGGCCCACTGTTGTTTGTGATATACATAAATGATCCTGATGAGGGGACTGTTGGTACGATCAGCAAGTTTGCAGATGACACAAAGATTGGTGGAGTAGCAGAAAGCATAACGGACTGTCAGAGAATACAGGAGGATATAGATAGACTGGAGAGTTGGGCGGAAAAGTGGCAGGTGGCTTTCAATCCAGACAAATATGAGGTGATGCATTTAGGCAAGTCTAATTATAGAGCGAATTATACAATGAATGGAGGAGTCTTGGGAAAAATTGATGGGGAAAGAGATCTGGGAGTGCAGGTTCATTGTACCCTGAAGGTTGCTGCACAGGTGGATAGAGTGGTCAAGAAGGCATATAGTTTGCTTGCCTTCATTGGACGGGGTATTGAGTATAAGAGCTGGCAAGTCATGTTAACATTGTACAAGACATTGGTTCGGCCACATTTAGAATACTGTGTGCAGTTCCTGTCGCCACATTACCAAAAGGATATGGACACTTTGGAGAGGGTGCAGAGAAGGTTTATAAGGATACTGCCTGGTATGGAAGGTGCTAGCTATGAAGAGAGGTTGAGTAGGTTAAGTTTATTTTCACTAGAAAAAAAGAGTTTGAGGGGGGACCTGATTGAGGTTTACAAAATCATGAAGGGTATAGACAGGGTGGAGAGAGCCAAGCTTTTTCCCAGGGTGAAGGATTCAATAACGAAAGGTCACGCTTTCAAGGTGAGAGGTGGAAAGTTTAAGGGGGATACATGTGGCAGGTACTTCACACAGAGAGTGGTGGGCATTTGGAACATGCTGCCAGCAGAGGTGGTAAAGGCAGGCACGGTAGATTAATTTAAGATGCGTCTGGACAGATGTATGAGTTGGTGGGGAACAGAGGGATACAAATGCTTAGGAACTGACCGACAGATTTAGACAGTACATTTGGATCGGCTCAGGCTTGGAGGGCCAAAGGGTCTGTTCCTGGGCTGTAGATTTTCTTTGTTCTTAAACTCATGCCCTCTAGTTTTGCACCCCATCTCCGCCCCATCCTTGAAAAAAATACCTTATCGGGACCTCTCATTTTTATAAACCACTTCGAGGGAAAAAAAACCCAGCCTATTCCGCCTCTCTCAGAATCCCTACAGTGTGGAAGCAGGTCACTTGGCCACCAAGTCCACACCAACCTTCTGAAGATCATCCTACCCAGATCCATCCATCCCGACGCTGTCCCAGCTACCCTGCATTTCTCATGGCTGACTGACCTAGCCTGCACATCCCTGCTCACTATTGGCAATTTAGCACGGCCAATCCACTCTAATCTGTACATCTTTGCACTATGGGAGGAGATTGTAGCACCTGCAGGAAACCCATGTAGCTACATGGAAAACGTGGAAACTCCACACAGTACCCGAGGCTGGAATTGAACCCGGATCCCTAGAAATGTGAGGCAGCAGTGCGAACCACTATGTAACCATGCAGCTCTCCCTATAGCTCAAACCCTTCAGTCCCAGCAACGTCCTTATAAATCTTTTCTGCACCCTCTCAAATTTAACAACGTCCCCCTACAGTAGGGGGACCAGACCGGTATGCAGTGTTCCAAAGGTGGCCTCACCAATATCCTGCACAGTCGCAACATGACATTCCAATACTTATATTCAATGTACTGACCAATGAAGGCAAATATGCCAAATGCCTTCCTCACTACCCTGTCTACCTGTGACTCCACTTTCAAGGAACTATGCACCTGCACCCCAAGGTTTCTCTGTTTAGCAACACTTCCCAGGGCCCTATCATTTACAGTATAAGTTTAACCCTGTCTGCCTTACCAAAAAGCAACACCTCACATTTGTCCAAATTAAACTCCTTGACCCATTGGCCCATGTGATCAAGGTCCCCTTGTACTCTAAGGCAATCTTCTTCACTGGACATTTCCAATCGAGAACGATAGCGGACAATTACACAACCGAGAAGAGAAAGGTGCGATGATGATGTTTGCCCAAATGTTAAGGTGGAAATAGTTACCAGTTCCCTCAGGACCAGATGCAAACTGAATGATTCACATCAGCCTTCTTTGTCGCAACTGCCGATCTTCATCAGTTCTATCCAATCGCTGGAAGTGGTTGAAGCAGCAAAGACTCCAATGGCATCTCCTCAAAATGCTCTAGAACAATCCATCTCCCATACCCACTTCTTCACTCCCCTTCCCTGGGGTCAGCCTGTGGTACAGCTGGACCAGCTGGTATCTGCTTGAGAATGTGGAAACTGCCCAGTTATGGCCAATCGATCAGGCCATACAATTCAGAGAAATCAAAAGCAGCAAATTCCCATCCTATTAGTACATACTCTCAGCCACACACCAATTATTTGTTCTCCGACATTTAGTTTGGGTTCCACTAGAACCACTCACCCCAGGCATCTCTTGGCACAAACATGACAAATCAAACAGTGACTGTCCTTGACATCAAAGCAACATTTCACTCACCATTTACCAAGCTGGACAAATTGACTCATTACGGTACGGTGGCTCAGTGGTTAGCACTGATGCCTCACAGCACCAGGGTCCCAGGTTCGATTCCAACCTCTGGCGACTGTCTGTGTGGAGTTTGCACATTCTCCCCGTGTGGGTGCTCCGGTTTCCTCCCACAGTCCTAAAATGTGCAGGTCAGGTGGATTAGCCATGCTAAATTGTCTATAGTGCAAGGTGCATTAGTCAGAGGGAAATGGGTCTGGGTGGGTTACTCTTCGGAGGGTCAGTGTGGACCTGTTGGGCTGAACACCTGTTTCCACACTGTAGGTAATCTGATCCAATCTAATCTGCTCAGCCATTCAATGAGATTAAGGCTGATCTGATAATCATCATCTCAAAGCTGCATTCTGACCAGCACAAGAACCAACCCAGCAGATCGTGTAAACAGGAACCACCAATACTGCTTCCCTAGTCTTTCCCACTATCCATTACACCTATGTTTTTGTCCACGTTTGCAAGTATGTGTGTGCGTGTATGTGTGCGCATTTGCACGTGTGTGTATATGACTCTGTGTTAGTGTGTGTGTGCACATGTAGATGTGTGTAAGGGTGAATTTATGACAGGATTAGAGTTTTAGCTCATAGTGTGATAAGCAAACGGTTTACAAATGTTTATCTGCATTGTCTTGCCTACTCCATGTTTCTTCTACTGAAATGCATCACCTCACATTTCTCTGGCTGGTGTCTGCCCATTTGACCAACTTGTCAATGTCCCTCTGATGTCACTCAGCATCATCCTCACTGTTCTTCCTAGCTTAGTGTCATCTGCAAATTTAGAGATTTTGCCCTCAACACCAATCTCCATACAAATCAGAAAAAGCAAGGGCCTCAACACCATTCCCTTGGGAACATCAACCAGTTTGAGAAATGCCAATCAACACCTCCCTTCCATCTCCTGTTGTCTAGTCAACTTCTAATCCATGTTGCCAAGAATCCATCAATCCCAAGCATTTCAAACTTGCTAACCAGCCTCCCATGTGACACCACATCAAGTACCTTGAAACTGGAGAATTAAAACTTACATAATCAGAATTGAGAGAAGTAGCATCTGAGAAATCAAAAGTGAAGGGATGAATCGAAAGCTAACTTCCAGGTATTAGTTTCTGTTTAAATGTGTTGAACCACAAACTAATCAACTGAATTCTTTCAACTCTATCTTAATTTTGCAGTTAGTTTGTTGCTGCACTTCTGAAAGGCCAAACTGGCTTTTATCAGCAGAGGAAATGAATATAGAGTCACAGAGACCGACAGCACCGAAAAGGGCCCTTTAGCCCATCCAGTCAATACTGGTCAAAAGCAACTAACTAACTATTCAAATCCCATTTTCCAGCCCATAGCCCTGTGTGCCTTGACATTGCAATGCATATTCAAACACTTCCTCAAGATGATGAGGGTTTCTGCCTCTCCCACCCTTTTAAGCAGTGAGTTCCAGATTCCCACCAGCCCTGGGTGATCAAGTTATCCTCACATCTCCTCCAACCTTCTGCCCCTTAAGTTAAACCTTTGTCCCCTGTTCATTGATCCATCCATCAAGGGAAAAGCTTCTTCCTCTCTACCCTATATATGTTTCTTCTGACGTTATACTTCTCAATATATTCTCTCTTGACCTCCTCTGCTCTAAGGATAACAACCCCAGTCTGTCCAATGTCTCGTCATGACTGAAACTCTCCAGCCCAGGCTATGCCCTGTCAATCTCTGTCAGAGAATTGAGCCCAATTGAACAGAGACCACACAAGCACAGATCGGGTGAAATTGGCAAGCTGCTTATTACAAGCGATATGGCTGGAAGAGAAATTGACTAGGCTGACACAGAACTGAGGGTCTCTACAGGTAGATCAAGGGTTCTCTTCCCTGAGCAGTGGGCACAGGCAGTTTTACAGGGGTAATGTGGTGTGAATTACAGTACAATCAAGAGTAAAGCACAATCAATGGGAGGACAATCAGCCATCCAGGAGCAGCAATCCGTCCATGATTGAGTTAGAAGATCCCGATCCTCTGTGAGTGCAGGTGCTAATGTCTCTCATCCTGGCATCAATGGGTTTCCATTGTAGTTAGTCTGCAAGCAAGGTACCTTTCAGTCTGAGCATCCTTTGTGGAGTTCCAGTACGTGTGAGAAGTGAGGCTGCCCTTAGGGCTTCAGGAACAGTTGTGCTTACTGAGTGCTAGGAACTCTATTGTCAGGCTGTCTCGGGAAGTGTATTCCCCAGTCTGGAAGTGGCTTGAGTCATCTCCTGTTTGCTGCCTTGTGTCTTAGCTAGCCTGTTTGGTCAAGACTGAAGCACTCTGGGTAGTTTCTGTTGTGGCTCACGCAGACATGGTTCCTTCTGCTCTTTGTGGCCATGCTGTGGGTGGACAGGGAAGCGGATTTTCTCCCACAATCTCCTGCTGAAATCTCTCCAGTGCTATCACATCCGGCCTATAATGTAGATTCCTGAACTGTGCACAATACTGTCACTGTGGCCTAACCAAAGTTTTATACAGTTCCAGCATAACCACTCAGCTCCTCAACTCTGTGCCTTAACTAATAAAGGCAAGTATCTCATGTGCCTTCTTAACCACCTTATCTACCTGACCTGATACCTCAAGGGATCGGTGGACAGACACACCAAGGTTCCTCTGATCCTCAATGCTTTCCAGGGTCCTACGGCCCATTATATATTCCTTTGTCGTTTTTTTTGTCCTGCCCAAGTGCATCACCTCACATTCATCTGGATTGAATTCCATGAGCCACTGATCAGCCCATCTATATCCTTCTGTATTTACCCCCCTACAAATTTTATGATGCCTTGAGATTGGGCCTGGACTCACTGAAATTTAGAAAAATGAGAGGAGACCTTCTTGAAACATACGAGATTCTTCGGGTACTTGACAGGGTAGATATGAAAAGGTTGTTTCCCCATGTGAGAGTGGCTAGGACCAGAGGGTGTAATGGATAAACATACGGATGAAAATGGAATAGTGTAGGTTAGATGGGCTTCAGATTGGTTTCACTGGTCACCGCAACATCGAGGGCCGAAGGGCCTGTACTGCACTGTAATATTCTATGTTCTAATCTCAGAATAAGGATCACCCATGATCCAGAGATGAGGGGAATTTCTTCACTCAGAGGGGAGCGAGTCTCTGGAATTCTTTGCTGCAGAAGGCTGACGAGGGTCCATCGTCCAGTACATTCAAGATGGATTTTGAATCTGCAAGGGAATCAAAAGGTTCTTGGGAAAATGGAATTGAGGATGATCATAAAGCCATAGAGTCATACAGCACGGAAACAGACCCTTTGGTCCAACCAGTCCATGCTAAACACAATCCCAAATTAAACAAGTCCTGCCTATCTGCTCCTGGCCCAAATCCTTCCAAAACTTTCCTATTCGTGTATCTATCCAGATTTCATTTAAACACTGTAATTGTACCCATATCCCCCACTTCCTCAGGAAGTTCATTCCACAAAAATTTGCCTCTCGTCTTTTTTAATTCTCTCTCCTTAAAAACATGTACCCTAATCTTGAAATCCCCCATCCTAGGGAAAAGACAACTATCATTAAATCAAATATATCCCTCATTATTGTATAAACTTCTATCAGGTTGCCCCTCAACCTCCTACACTCCAGTGAAAAAGTCCTAGTCTATCCAGCTTTTCTTTATAAGGCAAACCTTCTATACCCAGAAACATTCTAGTAAATCTCTTCTGAACCCTCTCCAGCTTGGTAATATCCTTCCTATAACACAACATTCCAGAAGAGGCCTCACCAACGTCCTCTACAACCTCAACATAACGTCCCAACTCCTATAGAAGAAAGCGAGGACTGCAGGTGCTGGAGACCAGAGTCGAGAGGGTGGTGCTGGAAAAGCACAGTAGGTCAGACAGCATCCGAGGATCAGGAGAATCAACGTTTCTGGCATAAGCCCTTCCTTATGCCCGAAATATCAATTCTCTTGGTCCTCGGATGCTGCCTGACCTGTTGTGCTTTTCAGCACCACCCTCTCGATTCTGGTCTCCAGCACCTGCAGTCCTCGCTTTCTCCTAGCACCAACTATTTACTTGTGTAAAGTCTCATAACCTCCAGCCTTTCAGACATCCTGTGTGCAAACTGAAACTTCTTTCTCTTCTCTTATTCAACCAATTTAAAGCATTTGCCACCGGAAAAAACAACCACCCTGTTTCATGAAGACATCCTCTTGCTCCGCTGACATTGACATTTCAAGCAAGCTTTCAATAAATTGCTGTGAACCAGCAGTTTCTGATCTCTGGTTCGTTAGTTCAGAAGGAGGGACTTCTGCTCTGATAAAGTAACAGTTCAAAATGCAGCTGTTTGAAAGCATTCTTATCAGTATTTTTGTTGCTGAAAGTGAGAGTTTATTAATTAAATTAGTGATTGCAATTTGTGTGCTACTGATAAAGCTGAATAACTGTAATTATGCTCAATTGCTTAATTGGAGATATGTCCTAAAATGTCTAAACTTTAGACAATATTCAAACTGAATAATAGGCAGTTCCTCGAAGTGAGGGCATTGCTTATCACAGCATGCAGTGAGAACCAAGGCAAGAGATCATTTATGTCGGAGAGTGTCTGTAATTTATTGGGTGGGAGACACCAGCAATTTACTGCGGTGAGGGGTAGAGACAGTTGAAGTGATATCACTTCTGGATTGAAAAAGCCTCAAAGAAGTGGACTTTTCAATATCCACAAAGACACTTGCCAGTTTTAATAGATGCACCACAGAAAGCACAGGATGTATCACAGGGTGGTATGGCAACTGCTCTTCCCAAGACTGCAAGAGACTCCAGAGAATTTGTGAACATAATCCAGTCCGTCACACAAACTAGCCTTTCTCCCATTGACTCTTGTCTATAGTTCCCACTGCAACTAACAAAATCAAAGACCCTTCCTACCCAATTAAACGTTCTTTCACCCTCTCACATTGAGCTGAAGATCTAAAAGTTTGAACACACGTAGAATAGCTTCATCCCCACTGTTATCAAACTTATTAATAAACCTCTCAAGTGTTAATGTTGATCTCTCTCTGACCTCCTCTGTGGCTGGGGCACTGTATTCTGCACTTTGTTCTGCTTCCCTGAAGTACTTTGTGTGGAGCATGCAAAACAAGACTTATCACTGCTTCGCAGTACATGTGACAACAGTAAATTAAATGAAATAAAATCAAAAAGACTAGATGCAAGAATGGAAGGCATGGTTGAGAAAATTACGGATCACACAAAGAATGATGAGGAAGGAAAGCGGCGAAGTGGCGATAAGGACATTTCCAAAAACAATACAGATAAGCCATGGGTGTGCACAAAGGTGTTGGAAATGTGCAACTGCCCACTTAGATAGAAGCATGTTGTCCTGCTTGAAGCACAAAAGGGTACTGTGCATATCAGGCAAATGGCCAGGAAAGCGAATAGGGTGTTATAATTAATGTGGGGGGAATTGAATACAAAAATTAGGAAGTTATGCTTTTGTTATACAAGTGAAACCACACATGGAGTACTGGATAGAGCCTTAGGTGTTTGATTTATGGGACAATATAAATATATTTGTGGGATATAAATGAATTAATGTTATTTCTGCAAGTATAAATTCTGATACAGAATAGGAATGAGAAATACATATTCAGCAAAAAGAAAGGATATGTTAGCATGAGACGTGAATACAGAACAATGGTGGATATATGGGCAAACAGGAAAGCATCTGTTTCCCCCTTACACGGGGACACAGGAACAAACCCTAATCAAAGAGGTCAAAGTGGCCTCTGGATGGAAATAGATGCTGATAGAAGAAAAGATATGCCTAATCAATAATCTACAATAGACTGACGTAAAACACCCTTATGGAAGTCAGAGATAAGAGTTTGTCACGGACAAGACAGGATAAACAGAAGTTGTGGGATCAGTCTTAAGTAAATCTGTGACGTAAGCGAAGCAGGGAACAAACAATGGAATAAGGAAAAATATGGGGATTCAAACTGTATAAATTTCGAGAGTTTGTTGGATTTGGTGTGCATTTTGTCATTACCTTACCAGGTAATTAGACAAAGCACCCATCTATAGGTGTACAAATAAATGGCTGATCAGAAATTAGTCTCGGACTGAAATTATTACAGTGAGTGAGCTTTTGTTTCTCACATGTTGAAGGCTGTTCAAAGAAGGTTCGGTGGACTGGGAGTGAGTCTGCTATCTTATGAGGAAAGGCAAGACAGGCCAGGCTTGTATCTGCTGGACTTTCAAAGAATAAGAAGTGACTCGATTGGAACATTGTTTTTAAATTCTGTCATAGGAAGAGGTTGTCACTGGACAGGTGCAGTGCCAATCCATAATGTGGCGCATCGATTAAAACGGACCTTCTCAAACCACTCCATGACTTAGGAACAGACCTCCAGGAGTTCGGCCCGGTGACACTGCAGGAACAGCAAAAAACTTCCAAATCAGTATGGTGAGTGGCTTGGAAGGAACCATAAAAAGATCCCGAGGGTTCTTGACAGAGCAGCTGTGGAGAGGATACTTCCTCTGCTGGGAGAAAAAGCAGCTACTGTTTCGAAATCAAAGCTCAGCCATTTAAACCGGAGATTGGGCAAGTTTCATTTTTCTCTTTTTAAGGCAGAGGTGAATAGATTCTTGTTAATCAAAGGGGTGAAAGGTTATGAGGGGTAATTGGGAATGTGGATTTGAGGCTAGATCCAGAACAACACTGAATGGTGGTGAAGGCTGAAGAGGCTGAGTCTAATCTTGTTCCTGCATTCACTACTGCAACATGTATCGATATACAGAGAATCCCTACATTGTGGAAGTAGGCAATTTGGCCCATTCAATCCACAACGACCCTTTGAAGAGTATCCCACTCCCACCATCCTAACCCTGTAACCCGTCTAGTCTGCACATGCCTGGGCAATATGGGCAATTTAGCATAGCCAATCCACCAAACCTGCACATCTCGGGAGTGCGGAGGAAACCACAGCACCCAGAGGAAACCCCCCTACAGACATGGGGAGAGTGTGAAAACTGCACATAGATTGTTGCCTAAGACTGGAATCAAACCTGGGTCCCTGGTGGTATGAGCAGCTAACCACGCACTGCCCATGAAAAGTACAGTGAAATACAGTGAAAAGTATTGTTTTGCATGCTAACCAGACAAATCATACATCAGGGTAACAGAATAGAATGCAGAATATAATGTTGCAGCTACAAAGAAGGGGTGGAGAAAGATCAAGTCTAATATACAAGAGGTCCATTCACAAGTCTGATAACATTTATGTAAATGACTTGGATGAAAATATCGAAAGCCTGGTTAGTATGTTTGTGGATGACACCAAAATTGTGGTATAGTGAACTGTTATGGATCAGGCCAGGCTAGACCCCATCAAAACATTTCAAGAAAGTAGCTCAGACCGTAACTTTACTCATTGTTTTAAGCAGGTGTACAGTGGATATCCCAGGAGTGATGCAGCTGACCCAACCACTTAGTTTTAAACAAAACAGAATTTATTTGCAAGATTACTGAATGAAACGCGAACAAAATGGAACAGTATATAGAATAACTAAACCTATCCAAAAACCCAACAGATTATCCCAATTTAATGATGCTGTTCCAAATATTTGCAACAATCCCCATAAACACCCCTTGGCAAAAAAGGTAAAAATCAAACACAGGGTCTTACAGGAGAGATGTCAAGGACAAGGAGGATCAGCATGGATTTGCTTCTTTGGATCCAGCAACTTCACAACTCTGCCTGCTAAAACCAAGACCAAACCCAGATAAAAGCTGAGCTGGGAGAACTGACCATTCCCCTTTCATTGTACACTTTTTAAAAAAAACTTGAAAGCCTTTTACCTACAGCAGTATCTGTTAGATATAATCAAATTGGCACTGAAACCCTTCAAACCTAGGCCTCCTGGAGCCTGTGTTTTTATAGCTGCACCAAAAAAAAAACTAAGGACAACATAACCTTCTTAAAGGAACAGCATCATGACAGGACAATGAAGAAAATGATAAAAGCTTAAAGATGGAACTTGATCAAGAGTCCTAATGGGCTGAGGAATGGCAGATGGAGATTAATTTGGGCAAATGCAAATTGGTACAACAAACAAGGGTCGGGCTTATACCATTAGAAGTTGGGCATTGGGTCGTGTTGTAAAACAGAGAGACCGAGGAGTTCAGGTTCATAATTCTTTGAAATTTGCATCACATATAGACAGGGTGGTTAAGAAGGCATTTAGTGCATGCCTTCATTGCTCAGACATTTGTGAATCGGGGTTGGGAGGTTATGCTAAGTTGTACAGGACGTTGGTGAGGCCTCTTCTGGAGTAGTACCTGCAGTTCTGTTACAGGAAGGATATTAGGAAGCTGGAGAGGGTTCAGAAGAGATTTACCAGGATGTTGCTGGGAATGGAAGGATCGAGTTATAAGCAGAGGTTGGAACCTTTTCACTGGAGCATAGGGGTTGACCGGTGGCCTTATAGATGTTTGTAAATCTTGAGGGGTTAGATAAGGTGAATGACAGATGTCTTTCCCATGTTGGGAGATTTTAAGTCTGGGGGAATACTTTTAAGGTGAAAGGAGAATGATTCAAAAGAGACAGAGTCATAGAAATGTACAGCACAGAAACAGACACTTCGGTCCAACTCGTCCATGCCGACCAGATATCCCACCCTAATATAGTCTTGTTTACCAGCACTTGGCCCATAACCCTCTAAACCCTTCCAATTCATATACCCATCCAGATGCCTTTTAAATGCTGCAATTGTACCAACCTCCACCATTTCCTCTGGCAGCTCATTCCATACACACACACCCTCTGTGTGAAAAAGTTGTCCCTTAGGTCCCTTTTATATCTTTCCCCTAAACCTATGGCCTGTAGTTCTGGACTCACCCACATCAGGGAAAAGACTTTCTCTATTTATCTTATTCATGCCCCTCATGATCTTATAAGCCTCTATAAGGTCATCCCTCAGCCAAGGCAACCTTTTTACATATGAAGTGTTTCATGTAGAATGAACTTCCAGAGGAAGTGGTTGATCCGGGTACAGTTACAAATGTTCAAAAAATGTTTGGAGAAATACACGAAAAGAAATGTTTGGAGAGATCTGGGCCAAGCGCAGGTAGGTGATACTAGTTTAGTTTGAGATTATGATCGGCATGGACTGGTTGGACTGAAGGGTCTGTTTTCATGCTGTATAACTCTACGACTCTAGACAGAGTCAATGTACAGAAGGCTGGTTTGCATGATGGGCTGCATTCACAACTCTCTTATACTTTCTTGTAGTCTTGGGCAATCAGAATTTGTATAACTGTATTCAAGATTCAGTCACACGGCTACATTTAACCTTGAAGTGAGGTGACTGCCTCTTCCCTTGTGCCAGTTTCTGAATCTGGTGGATATCAAGTACTGTTCAGAGAAGTGTTAAAGTTTTCAATATCCCCTTTGCTCTAAAATCTCAAAGGTTCAGGGATGTCAAATGTGCAAATGAGGGTTATTGAAGTGTGTTGATGGTTTCTCACATGGCCACCCATTGAGTTAGTGGACTTACTCTACGCTCACAGACTCCCCTCAACATCCCTCCAAAACCTCTATGAATTGCTTTGACCATCCTGCTAACAGAAATAAGTCCTTTTTATCCACTTCATGTGTTTCCTTGTAATTTTACAGGTCACAAATTTCAATTCTGTTTTCCTGAGAGACAACTTCAGCCTACTCCGTTCAGTCTCCTGTAACAAGCCTGAAGTCCACAACTTGTTCCTCATTGTTA
Source organism: Chiloscyllium plagiosum (assembly GCF_004010195.1). Taxonomy (NCBI): domain Eukaryota; kingdom Metazoa; phylum Chordata; class Chondrichthyes; order Orectolobiformes; family Hemiscylliidae; genus Chiloscyllium; species Chiloscyllium plagiosum. The sequence goes on along the minus strand of NC_057756.1, from coordinate 141,191 downwards.
ACCATGTAACCAACTCCCAGATTGTCAGAAAGATTCTTCATCCTGCTTTATGGCAGGAAAACAGCAAGTACTGAAATCCTGGTGGAAACCCCCTGTCAACTGTTACTTTTTATTTTGGATACTGAAAGACCTGCATTTTTAGTCCTTTCCCAGTCCAGACAGAAGATTATAACCTTCTGTGCCAAAGCCTTGCTAAGGTCAACTTCTCATGTTAAATGCCTGACTTTCATTGGCTCTCATTGTGAGCTTGCTTGAAAAATTCAATCCAACTCATCAGATTTGACTTTCATTTGACTAAACCCTGCCGACATTTAATGCTAATGTGTGCCTTTTGAAGGGATGACTTATGCAGCAATGTGACCTACTATTTGCCCAGCAGTGAGGTGAGGGCAGTCTGCTTCGGGTAACTCAAACTGTCCAGTTCTCTCTTTTCGAAACAGCAGCACAGTGCTAGCGTGCCAGTCTTCTTGAATGATGGCAGTAGCCTGAGAACATTGGGAAATGCTCAATACAGGTGTTGTAAATCATGGTTTATTCAGTTGATGGAAGTGGGCTGAAACTCAGCAACTTCACTTCATTTGTGGAATGTGCATATGACTTACTCAGCCAGAATTTATTGCCCCATCCCTAGTTGCCCCTTGAGAAGGTGTTGGCAAGTTGTCTTCTTGACCCTCTGCAGTTCATATGCTGTGGGTTGACTTACAACGTCCTTAGGGGAGAAATTCCAGGATTTTGATCCAGTGACATTGAAGGAAAGGTAACATATTTCCAAGTGTGGATGTTGAATGGCTTGGAGATCTTACAGGGCATAACGTTCCTGTTTATTTGCTGCCCTTGTGCTTCTAGATGGTCGAAGATTATTTTAAAACTCAGAAGGGGGCCCTTCAGCCAATTATGGCTGTACTGGTCATCAAACACCTATCTATTCTAATCATATTTTCCAGCACTTGGTCTATAGTCTTTGTATGCTGTGATGATTGAATTGTACACCTAATACTCTTCGATGTTGCAAGGATTCCTGTCACTACCACCCTTTGGAGGCAGTATATACCAGATTCCTATCATCCTCTGGGTGAAAAAAAAATTCCTCAAATCCCCTCAAACACTCCTGCTCTTTTTCATAAAACTGTGCCACCTGGTTATTGGCCCTTCTATTAATGGGAAAGGATTCTCCCTATCATTTATCCATTTATCATAGGCAGGGAGTATTTCATTTGGTGAATTGAATTCCAGATAATTGACTTCCAGATAACATAGTTTAGCCAAGCATCGGGACCTTACGATCTTGCCGGATAATCTGATATTCAGATAATTGAATGCTGGAAAATCGAGGTTCCTGTGTACTCAGTCTATGACCCTCAGACCTTTGCGCACTTCAATCAGAGCCCTTGTGAGTAGGAACAGGTGCTATCAATCGCTCTCCATTGTGTGTCAATGGTTTGTCATGGCATGATGAATCAATGGAGAAAAATGTTCAAATTTTGAAAACCTTATGACTTTACAAGGTTCTGCCTGCTTTGTGACAGGAGACAGATGAATCATCACTGCAGAAACCAGGCCATTATGTGTGCCTTTACTCCACCAGAAAGTTTAAAGACTCCATGAAGCATGTTCCAAAGGTCCCAAGTTCACTTAGAAGAGGAAACTAGTCCGCCTAGGATGACAATTACCTCAAATTGGCCCACCATCCCTTTAGAAGCCATTTTAAAAATTAACACAGGTCTTTTTATACAAAGTATGGTGAGTGCATGGAAGTTGCTCCTCCAGGAGTTGGTAGAAGCTGATATAGTAGCACCTGGATGAACACATGGATAGGAAAGGATCGGAGGAATACAGATCCTGTAACTGAAGACAGCTTTAATATAGAAGGGTAAAATGTGTTGCGCAAGCTTAGAGGGCCTGTTCCTTTCCTGATTTTTTTTGTTCCTTTTTACTCTATATTAAGACAATATGACCATAAGAAATAGGAACAGGAGTAGGCCAAAAACAGAAATTGTTAGTAGTTAAGATTTAGAGTCCTGCAACTCATCTCTCAATATTTCTCTGTAAATTATGTGTCTGCCTCTCTCAAACTATTTTCCACCTAGTTTTGCAAATTTTGCTGTGGTACATTTGTTTTCTTCTTCCAAGTCATAAACTAATGCATCCCTGTCTTAAATTGGCTGCACCATGTTTTTTTTAAATGAAGGATTGACCCCTCGTCCTTCTGAATGATGGTAGCTGTGGCTTTGGAAAGTGCTAGCTAAGGAACAATGCTTAATGTCTTGTCAATGGTACACACTGCTGTTTCTGAGCATCGATGGTGGAAGGAGTGGATGCTTTGTCCTGGATGGTGTCAAGTCTCTTGAGTGTCATTGGAACTGCATCCATCCAGACAATTGGGGAATATTCCATCACATCCTGACTTGTGCCTTGTTGATGGCGGCAGGCTTTGGGGAATCAGAAGGCAAGTTACATGCAGCAGCATTCCTTGTCTCTGACCTGCTCCTGTAGCCACAGTATTTAACTGGCTAAATTTGTCTCTCTCTCTCTCTTTCCAGTGCAATCTCTCACCTGTTACTTTTGCAACGCCCAAGGGCGTACATGCATGACCAAACAAATCACTTGGGTCTCTGGAATCAACAGCTGCAAGACAATTTCAATCTCAATAAGGGCTGGTAATTTTCTGGAGATTCTAACTTTTGCTTGTTGTCATTGATTGAATCTGTTGTGTCAAGCATAGCTTATAGGTCAGAGAGGCAGTGTACATTTAAAGACAGTTCTATGTCATGACAACATGTGACATTGCAGTATAAAAGCATTAGCCTCAGTTTCAGTCACTATTGGAGTATAATGGGGTCAGTGGAGTGTGTTCAGTCAGTTATGTGCATACAACCTACAGTAATATCAGTAAGAATAGAACACATTCTATACACAAGTCGGCACAACATCGTGGGCTGAAGGGCCTGTTCTGTGCTGTACTTTTCTATGTTTTATGTTCGAAGTCTGAGGTCATATAGAAATATAAATAGTGCAAAAAAAACTTCAAGATATCTCTGTCTCAGTAAGAACCCAATCATTGTATTATATGTTACACAAGCTAGTATGTAAAGTTAACATGCAATGTGAGGTTATCCATTGTAGACATAAAAAGGATAGATGGGATACTTTTTAAGATACTATGAAGTTAAATACAGTGAATGTCCTAAGAGATTTGGCAGTTAAAATGCCATGAACAGATATAGAAAATAGAAAGAAAGCCAATGAAATGCTGTATCTAGAAGACTGGAGTATAAGGATGCAGAAGTTATGCTGTAATTATACAAAATTCTGGTTAGACTCTACTTGGAGCTCTGTGACCAGATCTGACTACCAGACCTTAGGAAGGATAGATGGCCTTGAAGGGAGTACAACATAGGTTTACAAGATGATAGCTGACCTTTAGGAGTTACATTATGAGGAGAAATTGCAAACCAGGCCCATTTTCTATAGAACTTAGGAAGTTAAAGGGCAATCTGTTTCAAATCTTTATGATAGCAACAGGAAAAAACAATGTAAATAAAGATAAACTATTTCAATTGGTTGGGGATTCTTGATCTAGAATGTATAGTAACACAATTAGGGCCAGACCCATTAATATTTACCCTAATGACTTCCATGTAACTTCCGTGGTTAACACTGCTGCCTTAAAGCACCAAGGACCCAGGTTAGATTCCAGCCTCAGGTGGCTGTGTGTGGTGTTTGATTAGATTAGATTAGATTACTTAGATTAAATTACTTACAGGCCCTTCGGCCCAACAAGTCCACACCGACCCGCAACTCACCCATTCCCCTACATTTACCCCTTTCCCTAACACTACGGGCAATTTAGCACATCTTGACCAGCACATCTTTGGACTGTGGGACGAAACCGGAGCACCCGGAGGAAACCCACGCAGACACGGGGAGAATGTGCAAACTCCACACAGTCAGTCGCCTGAGTCGGGAATTGAACCCGGGTCTCTGGTGCTGTGAGGCAGCAGTGCTAACCACTGTGCCACCGTGCTGCCCGGTGTGTGGGTGGGTTTCCTCTGGGTGCTCTGGTTTTCTCATACAGTCCAAACATGTGCTGGTTAGGTGTATTGGCCAAGATAAATTGCCCCATAGTGTGCAGGGATATGCAGAGTACATGAATTTGTCATGAAAAATTGGGGTAACACAGTCAGTCAGTCTCTCTCTCTCTCTGCCCCTCCCTCCTCTTTGCCAAAACTGAATGCCTCTAATATCTTTCATCTGTGTGCGCGGTTTTTGAACGATTAATGCCAGTCCCCCCAAACGGCTTTCCTCAGCTCTGTGTTGGCACTGATTCAAATGCCTTTTAGATTATTGAGCAGCCTGAAGCTCTGCTGGGACAAGAGCAAGTTTACCTCAAAGGTATGCTATAAAACATATTTATCAATTCACAAATGGATGAAGTAATTTGGAGAGTTACTAATCAAATAGGCAAACAAATACATTAATGAACAGGTATAATCAACAAATAGGTGGATAGATGGATGGGAAACGGGTGGAGTAAACACATTGTTGTAAAGTGATGAAGGACGTACCTTAAATATTGGAAGGTGAACCATGTTCTTTATGTTTGCAGCTGGAATTAAGCAAACCACACTTTTTAAAGACTGTGGAACATGTGAAGGAAACATATCAATGCATTTTGGTTTCAAGAATGTCAAACAGACACGCAAAAACTGCAATACTAATCTGTGTAACAATGAGCCTTTCACAGGTGAGCAGAAATGTGCAGACGAACAAACCAAAATCTTCACTGTCGCAAAACTATACCCTTTGTGGTACATCCTTCGAAGTTTAAACAGTCCTCACATTCTGGTTTTCAACCTCTCTCAAAACGTAGAAAATAGGAGCAGAGGTAGGCCATTCGGCCCATCCAGCCCAGCCACCATTAAAGATATAGGGTTTACATTGGCTGAGTGGTACTGCCTACTTTCCCAAAGACTGAGGTGCCAAATGTTTTCATTTCAGAAGTGCAGCATCTACAGCATTTTGTTTTGGTTTCAAATGAAGAATTAGCGGATTGCAAACAAAAATTACTCTAGGAACAAAGTTTAGAAATAATTCAGTAAGGGTGAACTGCAAGTATATGTTGGATCACTATTATACAAATTCAACACAACACAGACAATGCTGCACAAAGTCATACTGACCAACATGCGCACACAGCATCTCTGGTTCAGGTGAAAACATATAAAAATGTGATCTTGGAAGTACAATTCTGCCAAGTGTCAGAAAGAAAAAAAAATTGTGAAATCAAATGCCCAACTGCAGCCAAAGTCACTTTGCACACAATCCATAATATGTCTTCCTGGCTCAGTTGTGGCTGGCTGAACATGCTTTCTCTGAAGGTAGTGGCACTGTATTCCAAATTCCCCTCGAGCACTTCAGATGAGAGATCAACTCAAACATTAATAACAAAAGTTTTAAGAGAAAAATAAACATGCAAGAGGGAGACAGGATTGCTCAGATTGTGTTCAAATCCAAAACTTCAAACCCACAACTACCTCTCTCTGAACATTTTGAACACTCAGTCCAGTCAAACAGCTTTGCAAGTTGGGATACTGCAGCTAATCTGTTTCACTTTGCAAAGTCATGATTTGGAGGTGCCAGTTTTGGACTGAGGTGGACAAAGTTAAAAATCACAACACCAGGTTATAGTCCAACAGGTTTACAGATGAAACCTTGATTACCCGAAGGGCACAGATGGGAAGTATTTTGTTCGGTTAATCAAATTCCAGAGAATCGAATGCCAGACAACAGTTAGCCAAGCATTGGGACCTTGCAATCTTGTTCTGATAATCCAAAATTGTTTAATTGAATGCCAGATAATCAAGGTTCCTCTGTATTTGGAAGCACTAGCTTTTGAAGTGCTGCTCCTTTATCAGGTGGTTGATGAAGGAGCAGTGCTTAATAAGCTAGTGCTTCCAAATAAACCTGTTGGACTATAATCTGACGGTGTGATTTGTCACTTTGCAAAAAGAGTGCTTTCTAGAATGTCTAAAAATTAGTCAATGATATTCTAAATTAATATTTCAGATAAAATATCTTCATAGCGCTGTACACTGTCAGCGTTTTAGGAGTTAAAGATTGTGGTGATGGAAAAAACAGCAGCCAAAGAGCAGGAGAGTCAACGTTTCAGGCAAAATACATTCCTGATGAAGTTAAAAATCACACAACACCAGGTTATAGTCCAACAGGTTTATTTGGAAGCACACTAGCTTTCGGAGCGACGCTCCTTCATCAGGTTATAGTGGAGGGCTCAATCCTAACACAGAATATAGAGCAAAAATTTACATGATGCTTAGATTAGAATCAATCTAAGCATCATGGCATAGACAGAGAACACAGGGGGCCAACACCTTCAACATATTGTCTAGCTATCACCATTGTTAACAGCTAACCCGAGAATACAACGTTTTAAAAAAAAGGTTTTGTGATTTACACATGAAAAAAGTGAAACTATCACCGTATTCTAATTGATGAAAGGCTTAACAGACAATCAATTTTTCAACGTATAATTTCAGTTACATCACACTATAAATTTTTGCTATAAATTCTGTGTTAGGATTGAACCCTCCACTATCACCTTATGAAGGAGCGTCGCTCCGAAAGCTAGTGTGCTTCCAATTAAACCTGTTGGACTATAACCTGGTGTTGTGAGATTTTTAACTTTGTACACCCCAGTCCAACACCGGCATCTCCAAATCATTCCTGATGAAGGGCATTCCATCTGCAGTCTTGACTTTCTCCGAGCATTTTAGGTGTGTGTACTCACAAAAATGACAGCAGCCTGTGCTACAGTTAAGTGCAGTGAGGGAATAGGAGGGAAAGCAAATGAAATTCATTACCAAGAATTGGGATTACATTGTCTTCTCTCTGACAATTAAGAAGCAAGCACTGGGTACACCCATGCTCCAAGGATATATGAATTGGAATAGAACTAGATCTTTGAACTTGCTCTGTCATTCAATACAACCATGGCCATAACGGATTGGATCTTAAACGACGATGAGACAAGTTAGTAAAGAGAAAGTGCTTAGTGGCATGCTGTAAAGACAATAACCTCTCCTTTGATGTCAGCAAAATGAAGGATCTGATCATTGACTTCAGCAAGTAGAGTGGAGGACACATTCCTGTATGTATCAATGGTGCTGAGAAGGAGATGGTCGAGAGGGACAAGTATCACCAAATGATCAATTCTGGCCCATTCACATTGATGCTACAGTTAAGGAAACAGACTAACACCTCTACTTCCTCAGAGGGCTAAGGAAATTCACCACTGCTCTAATTGATTTTTTTCTAACTGCACCATAGAAAGTGTGCTATCTGGATGCATCACAACTTTGTATGGCAACTGCTCTACACATGACCACGTGAAATTACAGAAAGCTGTGAATGCAGTCCATCACGCAAATCAGCCTTCCAACTAGTGACTCTGTCTATACATGCCTCTGACTTGGCAGAGCAGCCAACTTATTCAAATATCCCTCCCAACCCAGTTATACTTTTTTCCATCATGCAGAAGATACAAAAGTTTGAAAATATGTACAGATTCAAGAACAGTTTCCTCCCGCCACCCCGCCACCCCCACTGTAATCAGACTTTTGAATACACCTCTCATATTAGACTTTACCTTTCTCTGCACCTTCTCTGTAGCTGTAACACTACATTCTGCATTCTGTTCTACTACCCGGGTGTAGTTGTGCAAGGTAGGATTTGTCTGGAGAGCACGCAAACAATATCTTTCACTGTATCTCAGTACATCTGCAATAAGAGTTTCAATGTGAGTATATTTCAGTCAGATCTCAAGAGAGTTTTAAATCTCTCAAGGATATGAGAAACAGCTTGGAGCTCATACACAAGATCAGCCACGGTTGTACTGAATGGCAGAGCAAGTTCAAAGATCTAGCCATGTCCTACTTCAGCACGGATTGTGAGAAGCTTCACATATCTGCGCATGTTGTATTTGAAATGCTGAGATGTAACGTTTACCGCAAAGTCTTCCAGCCCATGTGTGTGCAGCCAAAGTTTACCTAAAGTTAAATATTGTTACAACATGGGGTAAACTCCTCTGCAAATTTAAACCCAACAGCTCACTTCGCCCCATAATCTGTTACATTTGGAGAGGCAAAGAACTTTCCTAGAGGTCACTATTTAAAGTAAAGAATAAAAATTGTCAATTTTTAAGTCCAAAAGAGAACATGAGACAACTACTTACAACACCTTTGTCTTAAACCTATCTTTTACTCCCACTCTACAAGTCTGATTAAAAAAAAATTAAGATTTACAAATAAAAAAAGTCATTTTCCTCTGTAGATATTTCTAAGTCGGTTTTCTTCGGTCTTCTGCTGTACAAATTTCTTATGGACAGACACCTGAACAGACAGCTATTCAGCTAGCAATCTATACTTGTTGGTGTTCTAAGCCGTTCTCTCCCTAACAGTTCAAAATGTCCAGTTTTAGACCTCAAAACATCGGACCATTTCATTGGTTTAATGTCATCAAAACATTAAATTCAAATTAGATTGGATTTTGGTCTCTGGGGCATTACTTAAACTGATTGGCTAAATTTGAATTTGTTTATGTACCATGGCAACACGGCACAGCTATTTGTGTCAACCAGAAGTACATTTTTAAATTGTTCAGCACACCCTGTGCTTTCAGTCCTTGCCAGCTTCCTCTCTCTCAAAAAGGTACAGTTCACAACTACACCTTCATAACAATATTCTGTGCCAACTTTTCAGAGGTACCTTCCAACTTGAATGGCCTTGAGTGCTATACTACACCCACACCAGCTCCCAGCTCCCAGCCCTGCCGAGTTTTCACCATCCCCCCAGACCTCCCCCTCACTGAGGACGAACGATCGGTCCTCAGCAAAGGACTCACCTTCGTCCCCCTCCGTCCACGCATCAATGAATTTAATACACACCGTGACATCGAACAATTCTTCCGTCGCCTCCGCCTCCGAGCTTACTTTCACAATCAGGACTCCCGCCCACCTTCCGAGGACCCCCTCGCCCACCTCCAACACACTGCATCCACCTGGACACCACGCGCTGGCCTATTACCTGCCCTCGACCTCTTCATTTCCAACTGCCGCCGGGACATTAACCGCCTCAACCTGTCGACCCCCCTCCACCACTCCAACCTCTCACCCTCACAACGCGCAGCCCTCCAATCCCTCTGCCCCAATCCTGACCACACCATCAAGCCAGCGGACAAAGGGGGCGCAGTGGTAGTCTGGCACATTGACGTCTACATCGCTGAAGCCAAACGCCAACTCGAGGACACCTCTTCCTACCGCCCCCTTGACCATGACCCCACCCCCAACACCAAACCATTATCTCCCAGACCATACAGAACCTCATCACCTCAGGAGATCTCCCACCCACAGCTTCCAACCTCATAGTCCGGGAACCCCGCACTGCCCGGTTCTACCCCCT
>NC_057756.1:120754-130597 GCF_004010195.1 Chiloscyllium plagiosum | reverse complement strand
CAGATACAAGAAATGACCCATCAATCATCAAGCTGGTCACAGAAGCAAAATGCAAAAACCTTTGGCATGAAACAACAGAGCCACAGGTAGTGCATTTGTTCTCCATTGGTGAGTATCCTTTGTAATAGCGCCATTTTCTTTAGTGACTGCCTTTATGGAAATTGAAATGCTAAATTCATTCAGGTCCATGTCCCAATCATCATTACCATCATCCAGGGGTCACATTGCAGAGTCAGTGTAGTTCAAACAGTTAAGGAGGTAAAATTCTGATGAAGGGCTTTTGCCCGAAACGTCGATTTTGCCTGTCCTCGGATGCTGCCTGAATTGCTGTGCTCTTCCAGCACCACTGATCCAGAATCTGGTTTCCAGCATCTGCAGTCATTGTTTTTACCTCGTTGATTTTAACCCTACTGCGAATCCTCTTGCAAGGATGCCTGCCTTGAAGACGTTTTCCTCCTCTCTCTACAAGAATCTCAGGGAGTCTCTCTCTCATTGCAACTCCCAGGTCATTTCCTCTCTCCATGCTTCAGGCTCTCTGCCTTTATTCCTGATGGAGGGCTTTTGCCCGAAACGTCGATTTTGCCCGTCCTCGGATGGTGCCTGAACTGCTGTGCTGTTCCAGCACCACTGATCCAGAATCTGGTTTCCAGCATCTGCAGTCATTGTTTTTACCTCGTTGATTTTAACCCTACTGCGAATCCTCTTGCAAGGATGCCTGCCTTGAAGAAGTTTTCCTCCTCTCTCTACAAGAATCTCAGGGAGTCTCTCTCTCATTGCAACTCCCAGGTCATTTCCTCAGCCCTGAAGCTCTTCCCTGACCTATCACCTTCATCTCCTTCCCCACTGACCTATTGTACTCTATGCTACTCTTTCCCCACCCCCACCCTCCTCTAGCTTATCTCTCCACGCTTCAGGCTCTCTGCCTTTATTTCTGATGAAGGGCTTTTGCCCGAAACGTCGATTTTGCCTGTCCTCGGATGCTGCCTGAATTGCTGTGCTCTTCCAGCACCACTGATCCAGAATTGAGTGCTATACTACTTCACCTGAAGACTCCAATGCCACGAGCACTGTGAAATGTTCCGGGACTGAGGATCGCTGCATTAGCACTTCTACCCAATTTGGTAATTACACATTTAAACTGCTACAGAGTTAAGATAACAGATTTAAATGCTTCATTTGTGTTCAAGGAGTTAATTCAGTTGGTTAAAGGGATATCATGGGGGTGGCTGGGAGCTGGATCCAGAAAATATTTCAGATGAAAAGTGTGTGTCGCAGGAGAAGCACAGGAGGTCAGGCAGCATCTGAGGAGCAGGAAAATCAACATTTCAGACATTAACCCTTCATCAGGGGGCAGGGAAAGGGGGCTGAGAGATAAATAGGAGTATGGGGTTGGGGATGAGGAAGCTGGGAAAGCAATAGGTGGGGGGTGATGGTGATAGGTCAGAGGAGACGGTGGAGTGGATAGGTGAAAAGGAAGATGGACAGGTAGGACAGTTCAAGAGGGCAGGGTGCCGAGTTGGATGGTTGGATCTGGGATGAGGTGGGGAGAGGGGAAATGAGGAAACTGGTGAGGTTGACGTTGATGCCATGTGGTTGTAGGTTCCCAAAGTAGAAGATGAGGTGTTCTTCCCCCAGGCATCGGGCAGCTTGAATTTGACGGTGCATGTCCTTGACGGAGTGGGAGGGGGAGTTGAAGGGGTCAGCCACAGGGCGGTGAAGTTGTTTACTGTGCGTATCCCAGAACGTTCCCTGAAACATTCCGTGAATTGGCGTCCTGTCTCCTCTGTGGTCTCTGCAAAATGCCAATAGGAGTGGGGAGAAAATATCTCTGGGGTTTGATTGTAGGTGGCAGAAATAGCGGAAGATAATGTGCTGAATCTAGAGATTGGAAGGGTGAAAGGTGAGGGTCGAGGCGTGGGTTGTCTATCCTTGTTGGGGTTAGAGGGGTGAGGTTCAAGGAGGGAGGTGCGGGAAGTAGAGGAGATACGCTGGACAACATTGTTTATTACATGGGAGAGGGAATTGCGGTGTTTGAAATAGGAGGCCATCTGTAGGTCTCCTCTACACTGGGGAGACAGGATGCCAACTCGCTGAACGTTTCAAGGAACATTTCTGGGACACGTTCCAAACAAACCCACCACCCTGTGGCCGACCACTTCAATTCCCCCAAGAACATGCAAGTCCTGGGCCACCTCCACCAATCGGACAAATAATTGGCTTAACAGCAGGAAACAGTGATAGCCGAAAGATGTATTTCTTATTGGAGGCTTGTCACCAGCAGTGTTCCACAGGGATCAATACTGGGCCCTCTTATGTTTTGTCCTTTATACAAGTGACTTGGATCAGAATATAGAAAGCATGGTTAGTGAGTTTGTAGATGGTGATGATAAACAACGAAGAAGGTTTTCTAAGATTACAAAGGGAATCAAGTGGGTCAATGGGCCGAAAAGTGGCAGATGGAGTTCAGTCTAAACTTCAACAAGTATAGACTCAGACTCCTCAAACATTTCTCATATGTTAAACCTTTCATTACTGGGATCATTCTTGTGAACCTCCGCTTGACCCACTACAGAGCCAGTACATTCTTCCTGAAGTATGGGGCCCAAAATTGCTTGCACCACTCTAAATGTGGTCTGACCAGAGCTTTATAAAGCCTCAGGAGTACATCCTTGCTTTAATACTCTCGTTCTAACATTGCAGTTGCCTTTCTGACTGCCAACTCAACCTGCAGGTTTATTTTGAGAGAATCCTGGACTAGAGTTCCCAAGTACAATTGCAATTCAGACTTCTGAATTTTCTCTCCATTTAGAAAACAGTTCATGGCTCCATTGTTCCTCCCAAAATGCATGACCTCACACTTTCCCACATTGTATATCATCTACCACTTCTTTGCACACTCTCCTAACGTATCTAAACCTTTCTGCAGCATCTTCATCTCCTCAATACTACCTGTCCCTCTACCTATCTTTGTATCATCTGCAAAACTTCTTTTAACTCCTCAAAGAATTCAAACAGATTTGCCAGGCATGACTTCCCCTTGATGAAACCATGCTGACGTTGCCCTATTTTACCATGCACTTCCAAGCATTCAGAAATCTCCAGCGGACTCCAAAAATCTTCCCAACAATCCAGGTCAAGTTAATCAGCCAACAATTTCTTGTCATTTGTCTTACTCCCTTCTTAAACAGATTGGGTGGGGGGGAATATTAACAAAACAGAGGGCTGACATCAGCTACTCCCACATGCACATTTTCATGTAACAGAGCTGTCCTCCCACTCATTCAGTTTACACAACTTCACTTAATTTTCCATTGGAATAGTTGTATTACCAGTATTTGCCCCAGCTTAAAATTCCATTTACTTTCCTGTTAATGGTCTTTAAGTAGCTAATAAAAAGTTTTATTGTATTTGAAAATTAGCTTACAGAGAACCTTGAACAATAATTTCAGGACCCGTCCACCACTCCTGCACCCTGCTCAAAGTGCTGCTGACTACCTGGCTCAGGACACCACCTCTCCCGCCCCCTTGCTCCTCAAGGTGATACCAACTGCCTGTCTCAGGACCCTCCTCTCTTGTTGTATCCATCTGGAAGTTTTATAAAATTCCACCAAATTACTTTCAGTTATATGCAAGATCTAGCAAGGAGTGTGTATTCCTAGACTGGTTTGCCTGGCCTGACCTCCTATGCCAAGTGTTTGCAGTTCATTTGAATGAAGTAAAACATCAGTTTCTAGCTTGTCCTGCTGTGCAGTTTCTATCATTCAGTTGTGGTGGTACAGCAACATTCAATGAGGTAATAGTTCTTATTGTTGAAGAAGATATCAACATATCATAAATGACTCTGTGCCGAACAGGGGGAGTTGAAGCAGAAATAAGAGGCTGTGCATCCCCAGGAAGATTTGACATCACACATGGGGATGCAGTTCAGTCATATGCCTAAGTACTGTGAGAGCAACCTGTGCAACAAGGCCACACTCTTTCCAGGTAACAATGACAAACATATTTTCCAAGTCTGTATTCAGTCACTTCATGTGAACCTTCACAGACAAGCAACACTGTAGCTCAGTGGTTAGCATTGCTCCCTCACCAGGGAGGTGAGTTTGATTCCAGCCTCAAAAGACCATCTGTGCAGTGTTTGCATATTCTCCCAGTGTTGGTATAGGTGCGTAAGGAGAGGGAGCACATGCATGAGGGATGTTGCACCAACCTGCCAACATTCTAACAAAAACAGCCTCAGGTCCCTCAGCCTTTCCTTGCAAGACCTTCCCTCCATACCACGCAACACCCTCGTAAATCTCCCCTGAATCCTTTCCAAAGCTTCCACATTCTTTCCTATAATGCGGTGACCAGAACTGTATGCAATACTCCAAGTACAGCCACACCAGAGTTTTGTACAGCTGCAGCATGATCTTGTGGTTCCGAAACTCAATGCCTCTACTAATAAAAGCTAACACACCGCATGCTTTCTTAACAACCTTATCAACCTGAGTGGCAACTTTCAAGGGTCTTTGTACATGAACACAGATCTCTCTGCTCTTCTATACTGCCAAGAATCTTACTGTTAGCCCAGTACTCTGCATTCCTGTTACCCCTACCGAAGTGAAGCACCTCACTTTTCCGCATTAAATTCCATTTGCCACCTCTCACCCCAGCTCTGCAGATTATCCATGTCTCTCCATAACCTACAACATCCTTCGTCACTATCCACAACTCTACCAACCTTGGTGGCATCTGCAAATTTACTAACCCATCCTTCTATGCCTTCATCCAGGTTATTTATAAAAATGATAAAAGTGGATCCAAAACAGATCCGTGCAGTACCCCACTAGTACTGAACTCCAGGATTAATATTTCCCATCAACCACCACCACCCTCTTTTCTTTCAGCTAGCCAATTTCTGATTAAAACCACTAAATCACTCTAACTTGCAAGTCTCAAGTGCCCCAACTGACCCATTACATCTCATCGTAATGTAAGCTGCCTTCTTCCTCTTGACAAGAGATTCAACGTCTTTAGTAAACCACAGCTCCCTCGATTGACAACTTCCTCCATGGATGTAAGTTTGCTCGCTGAGCTGGAAGGTTTGTTTTCAGATGTTGCGTCACCACAATAGTTAATATAATTAGTGAGCCTACAGTGAAGCAGTAGTTGTATGGCCAGCTTTTTATTTGTGTGTTTAGGTTTCTTTGGGCTGGTGATATAGTTTCCTATGGTGATGTCATTTCCTGTTCCTTTTCTCAGGGGGTGGAAAATGGGATCCAAGTCAATGTGTTTGTTGATAAAGTTCCATTTTGAATGCCATGCTTCTAGGAATTCTTGTGCATCTCTTTGGCTTGTCCTAGGATGGATGTATTGTCCCAGTCGAAGTGGTGTCCTTCCTCATCTGTATGTAAAGATACTAGTGAGAGTGGGTCATGTCTTTGTGGTTAGTTGAGGTTCATTCCTCCCTGCCTGAACGGTATATATTTATCATCAAGGACCTGCAGTAACTGGATTTCCTTCCCCATTCTGTCCATCCCAAATCTTGCCTAATTGCACCATAATTGCCTTTCTCCCAGCTATAACATTTACCCTGCAGTATATACCTATCCCTTTCTATCACGAAGGTAAACTATCTCCAAAATGTTCACCTACTTTCAAATCTAAAACCTGGCTGGGTTCATTGCCCACTACCAAATCTAATGCGACCTGGCCCCTTGTTGGCCTGTCTACATACTGTGTCAGGAAACCCTCTGCACATATTGGACAAAAACTGACCCATCTAAAGTACTTGAACCATAGTATTCTTAGTCAATATTTGGAAAGTTAAAGGCCCCATAACAACTACCCTGTCACTCTCGCTCCTATCGAGGATCATCTTTGCTCTCCTATCCTCTACATCTCTAGAACTATTTGCATGCCTATAGAAAACTCCCACCAAGGTAACCTCTCTTTTCCTGTTTCTAATCTCAGCCCATACTACCTCAGTAGACGAGTCCTCAAAAATCCTTTGTACAACTGTAATACTGTCCTTGACTAACAGTGTCACACCACCCCCTCTTTTACCATTTTCTCCGTTCTTACTGAAACATCTAAATCCCAAACCCTGCAATAAACATTCCTGTCCCTACTCTACCCATGTTTCTGAAATGGCCACAACATACCTTGTCTATTTATCCTATCCAGACCCTTCATGATTTTATAAACTTCTATAAAGATTACCCCTCAGCCTTCGACACTCCAGGGAAAACAGCCCCAGCTTATTCAGCCTCTCTACAGTCAAACTCTCCAACCCTGGCAACACCCTTGTAAATCTTTTCTGAACCTTTTCATATATGTTAGAAACGAAAATCGCTTCTCAATAATCGCTCTAGACAAATTCAGGAAAACAAAGTTTTATTAGCAAGTCTGCAGAGTTGGGCACCGTTCTGAGAAAAAGGCGCCCTGAGGCTAACAAAGTTTCTCATTAAATACAGCACAAGTCCCTCCCCTCCTTGGCTCTAAAGAGTCACGAGGTTCACATTCTAAACCGTCAGTATTTTTCCATTCTGCACCCTTATCACAATGTCTGCAGATGTCTCCCGAGTTGTTTTTCTACCCTGTAGTCTTATCAGTCAAGGACTTATTCTTCTCTGTCAGAGTTAGTGGTCTTATCAATCAAGGACTTGTTTTTCTACTCTGTCAATGTGAGTGGTCTTATCAATCCGTAGCAGCAGATGTCTCGTCCTTTATTATAGAGAAGGATGTTTTACCCTACCCCTATGGCTCTATTCCCCTTAGACTTTGGGGTCATGCACATCTCAGTTGTTTGTACCGAAATCGTCTCTCACAATATACATATACACCAACATGCATGAACAGAGGCACATCCCCATAAACACACACACACACACACACACACTCAGATTATAGTCCCAGCACCTCCCATCTCACGTCACAGTAGTTATTCATCCGCTGCGACCCCAACTCTACTCATCCCTGTCTGTGTAACCTCACCCAGTCCCTACATCCCCTCCCCATCTCTGTAACGTCACCCAGCTCCAACAGCCACCCACCACCCCCTAGGGCCTCCTGTTCTTTACTCCACCAACACCCACACCGTTTTCCCCAACTCCCAGCTGGACCAAATCTTCATATGTCCAGGGCTTAGGATCCCAGTCGATGTGTCTCGTCTCAGACTCAGGCACTACTTAAATGCGCATCATCCCTCTACCGCACTCTGTGCCTAACTCACTGTTTACGGTCGATGTTCTCCTTTAAAACTAAAACCTCCCACTGGAGGGAGGTAGTGTAGAAATGGGGAAGTGTATTGTTTTTGCAGATATAGAAAAGCAAGAGAGTGGTTATGTGCAGAAAAGGGGAACAGGGAAAAATATCAACTAGGCAAGCATTAGGGAAATATATCTTTATCTTTAATATATAATTGTGGATAATTGAATACTAACTTTAGTGCAGAATTATTAAAGCAAATAATTTCTTTCATCACGGCACGGTGGCACAGTGGTTAGCACTGCTGCCTCACAGCGCCAGAGACCCGGGTTCAATTCCCGCCTCAGGCGACTGACTGTGTGGAGTTTGCACGTTCTCCCCGTGTCTGCGTGGGTTTCCTCCCACAGTCCAAAGATGTGCAGGTCAGGTGAATTGGCCATGCTAAATTGCCCGTAGTGTTAGGTAAGGGGTAAATGTAGGGGTATAGGTGGGTTGCGCTTCGGCGGGTCGGTGTGGACTTGTTGGGCCGAAGGGCCTGTTTCCACATTGTAATGTAATGTAATCTAATCTAATCGTGTTTTAAATCATTTAGTCTCAGCAAAATAGCTGAGATAGCTGAAACGCATAAACTAGGCAAGAAAAGATACATTGTCAAAACGTATGTTCAGGAATGGAATGTACCTATGAACAACGGAAGATGTTACAAGCAAAGTAAAAGAACATCAAGATACAAGTTTAGCCTTATGTCAGCACTTACAGAGGGAAAGGTTGCCAACTTGGAGAAAAGGGGGCAATAAAGGGCGGAGCGCAGCTGGGTAGTGGTAGAATACAATAAGAAAGATTGGATAATGTAAGAGTCGGGAGAGGTCACCTCACGCAGCTCAAAAGTATAACTGTGTACTAGTTTGAATGTTCATTGCTCATTTGCTTCTGCATTTGATGCCCTTTCTTGCAAGATCGTAGAATAAATGGTCTTGTTTCCAGTTTTGGTGGTCTCGTCTAAATTTTATTGATTTTGTTTCTAACAGATTTGGGGGCTTGTTCCGGGATCCCAAGCTCCGGTCACTTGGCATTTTTGGGAAAACTGAGAAGGTGCACCTCGCTGATTTCGGCGGTCTCTAGTTTCCCTCCTTGCGGCGGTGGCTTGGGCGAGCGTGAACCGGACTGAGAGACCCTGGAAACAAGACGGACAGACGCGGCAGGTTCGGTCGGGTGACTCTTGTGTGCACAAGACCCGGGTAAGAAGGGTCTTAAAAGATTTATCCGGGCAACCGGGGTAGGCAGCGGTATTTGCTGCCAGTCGGATATATCCGGGGATCCAGGGGACCAGGGTAGGCAGCGATAGTTACTGCTGCCAGTTGGATATATCTGGGGAATTGCTGCAGGACAGGGCGCGCTGACATGCAGTGGGAGGTTTGGTCGGGTAAGCGACCGGGATAGGCAACGGTAGTGGTTGCCAGGTATTGCCGCAGGAAAGGTTGCGCTGATTCGACCAGGTAACTCTTGTGCACAGACCAAGGTAAGAAAATTGACCTTTAAGTATTACCTTGGTGGTCGGGGACGTACAAGAAGTACGGGGAATTGGCAACATATAAAATAAAGTATTTAATTGGCTAGATTAATCTGACAATTAAGGTGTCTACCTGATTCGATCACCCAGCCTTAGACCGATTGTTAAGAGGGGAAATCCCCCACGCGAAGGTCAGGACCCTGAAGTGGGTGTGGAAGAAGGTGACACCGGACCTCAGTCAGGTTAATTAAATTACATAAAGAAATGGCCGAGTATTGAAATGAGAAATAATAATAGCGATTTAAGTGTCGAAGGGGACATGAGAGGGACGTCCGAGGACCACATCCCAACGGACAGTCCTTTCGGAAAAATGTTAAGAGATTGGAAGTACAATCCTCAGACGCGAGGAAAGGATAAAAACAAATGATAAAATGTCAATGAAAAAACAGCCTTACAGTCAGGAGGAATCAGATTATGCTTCGTGTCAGAAGGGCTAGTAGCTGAAGGGCTACTAATGGTACACTTCGTTACGAACTTATAGCCAGACATCCAGAAAAGTATTCAAAAGCTAGAGGAGTCGTTGCGGGAAGCTCAAAGTGTCTGTGAGGTACTGTGTGTGAGTGTGAGAGTGTGGGTGTGTGAGAGAAAAACGCTGTACAGCTAACAGAAAGTTTAACCCTTTGTGATTCGGTTTGAATGCACATTCGTTTGTTGGAGGTTGAATGTTTGTGCTTTGTTCCCTGGAGCTTGAGATCTGGGATTGTTTTGAATCTGATTTCTATTATGGAAATTTTAACATGATTTCGTTTAAGGTTAAGGATTTTACAGATTATGAAATAAAATGTTAACTCCTGCTCATTTTACAGGTCATGACTGCCTAACTATTAGTTTCTAACTAATCTCTTTTATCCTTACATAAAAGCGATTTATGGAGGACAGTTGAAGTTTTAACTTAAATAGACAAATCCTTTTAAGGCAGCTCTGGTTATTCCACGACCTATAGCATTGTAATTGAGCAATGACAGGTCAGGACTACTTGGGAGGACTAGTTTTGGATTTGAAACGGGGGACTGGAACCGGGTGATTGTGGTGGATTTCAGAGTTGGGAACTGTGTGCATTTTGAATATTAAATATTAAACACTGA
>NC_057756.1:115091-119099 GCF_004010195.1 Chiloscyllium plagiosum | reverse complement strand
GATTCCTTCACACATTCTCAGTGACCTGTCATATTGAGTCATGGTTAATTTAAAACATGACTGCATTAATTCATTGTTAATTAAAGAATGGAAAGCTACATTACTGGCCAGAGTGTGTGCAGGCAGTGGCAGCAACAGCCTTATTGGTAGAAAAGAGTCAGAAACTTACTTTTGGGGGAGCCTTAATAGTCAGCACCCCACATCAGGTACAGACCATACTAAATCAGAAACCAGGTCAATGGCTCACAGACTCAAGGATCTTGAAATATGAGACAATCTTAATAGAGCAGAATGACCTTGTGTTAGTCACAGACAGTTGCTTGAATCCAGCTGCATTTCTGTGGCAGGGAGAGGGGGTGGCCCTTGGCAATCCAGAACATGACTGCCTTGATATTACTGAATATCAGACTAAAGTGTGAATGGACTTGAGACGTACCGTTGCATGCGGGAGCTCAGTTGTTTATCAATGGGTCCTCCCGGATGATTGAGGGTAAAAGGCACAATGGATATGCTGTAGTAGGCGGGATAGAGAGAAGCGTTAGCGAGGCTGATAGACTGCCTAACGGCTGGTCAGCCCAAACTTGTGAACTCTGTCCTAGAAAGAGCTCTCAGAACCTTAGAAAACAAAAAAGGAACAGACTCCAAATATGCGTTTGGAGTGGTACATACCTTCGAGAAAAATTTGGCAAGAAAGAGGACTGATAAATAGCAAAGGAAAAGAACTAGCTCATGAGAAATTGATAAAACAAGTGCTGGAATCCCTGTTACTCCCGAGAGAAATAGCAATATTACATCAGAAGGGGAATGAACCGGAAGTATGCGGTAGCTAAAGAAGTGACCCTGAATCCACAAGGAGCAGTGATATACTCCCTAATACCTACAATTCCAGATCTTCAGGGTGCACCGTTGTTTACTGCAAAGGAGGAAAAGGGACTAAAAGATTTAGGAGCTGCAAAGACAGCAGCTGGGTGCTGGATGTTACCCGATGGGAGGGAAATGTTGAATAAAATGATGATGCAAGAGAGTATGGCTGTCCTACATCAGGGGAGTCACTGGAGAGCGCAAGCTATGTGTGACATAGTGTTAAGGAGTATGGATGTAAAGGGATATACACCTTAGCTAAGCAGGTATGCGCAGGATGCCTGACTTGTCAAAAGATTAATAAAAAAGTAACGGGGGTGGGGGCGCCAAGAGGTGGAAGAAACCCTGGGGTAGGACCTTTTCAAAGAATACAGGTAGACTAAGCAGAATTACCTCCAGTAGGGAAACAAAAGTACTTATTAGCCCTAATGGATCACCTAACTGGGTGGGTGGAGGCATTACCAATATCCTCAGCTACCTCAAAAGGGAGTAGTGAAAACTTTTTCAGAACATATAATTCCTCGATATGGAGTGGTGGAAAGTATAGATTCAGACCAAGGTAGCCATTTTACCTCTAAGATCCTACAAGAAGTAATGGCGGGATTAGAAATCTTTGAGAATTCCACACTCCTTGACACCCGCCTTCCTCTGGACGGGTGGAACGAATGAATCAAACCTTAAAGAAGCAATTGTCTCAGCTAGTCCTAGAGACTCGATTACCATGGACAAAATGTTTACCTATCGCGTTGCTACGCATTGGGACTGCGCCTAGACGTGATATAGGCCTCTCTCCTTATGAGATGATGTTTGGATTACCTTTCTTGGGTGGAAGAGGGGAATTACCAACTGTAGAGTTCAATGATAAGTTCTTAAAGAACTATATTGTGGCGCTCGACTCTTCTTTGTCTGTCCTTAGGAAGAAGAGTCTGTTGACCCAGGCACCTCCACTTGAGTTCGACAACCGGGTGATTGGGTCCTGATCAAGACCTGGAAAGATACCAAACTGCACCCGAACTGGGAGGGACCATTCCTAACCCTCCTGACTACTGAGACAGCTATCCGAACTGCTGAGAAAGGGTGGAGTCATCACACTCGCATTAAAGGTCCTGTGAACACCCCATTGGCGGAGTGGCATGCTCAACCTACAGATAACCCTCTGAAAATTAAGCTAAGAAAGAAGGAATGAACTGAGACAAAAGACTCTTTAAACGTCGGATGATATCTATTGTTATTAATTATAAGGGCTGTGTGGACTCACCTCTCCCTGGTGCTTAAAAGATTAAGACAGATAGACAGGACGGTAGGCAGGGGTCAGAGATGGGCGGACACTGGTATAGTATTGTAATGTTAGTAGTACTAACTGTTCAAGGAGGTGGGAAAAATCACTTCACTACACTATGCCAAAATTATGCTGAACAAGAGGGACTTCCCGACTGTTGGGTCTGTGCAGAGGTCCCACACAATGGCGAATGTGGTGTCCCCACCGCAGAAATACCACTCACCAAAAGAGAAGTGTACGATGTATAACAATTTGACTCAGGCTCAAATGATACAAAGTGGAGATCTGACAGGGGTAAATGTAACTTCGCGGGATGATTCCCTAGACCAGACCCGAAAACCCAGGGTGCTATCGATGGCCTTAGGGTTTCCCCACCAAACGGAGCAGTAAATACCACCTGTTTCTGTAATCAGAATGATGCCTTACCCTTCCAATTAGGAAAATCATCTTGTGTCTACACCAGCCAAGCCACTGCCACGACCACTCCCCGAATATTAAACGGAACATATTGTGTATGCAGCCTGAAGGCCTATCCATTTATTCCCGGGGAAAAATACATTCGTGTGATCAAATGTATAGGAATGCATGCATGTTATGATGTTGATGAAACACTGCCTCAGCTAGAAAGGCTGGAGTGGCTGCTGTTACCTCGCTTATATAGTTCCTCACCTCCAACTAGAAAACATGAGCACAACCTGAGAAAGGAGGGGGAAATAAGACGCAAGGCTCGAGAGGTCTCTGAAGGAGACCGTCTGCTGTGGACACTATTCCCAAACTACGGTACTGCAAGGGCAGGGGTAGAAATACAGAAACTGGCGGCTGCCCTTGAGAATTTAATTAATGATACCGTCGATGCACTGGGAGAAACTCAGTCCCAAATATCGGCCATAATCACCAAAATGATTGCTACAAGACTAACAGCTTCACAGAATCGAATGGCTTTGGACTACCTCTTGGCCGAAAAAGGGGGAACCTATTCTCTGATTGGTGAAGAATGCTGCACTTTCATCCCATTCCATAGTGGAAGATAAGGCAGAAATAGTAAAGAAAAAGATAAGCAATATAAGAGAAATTGGGGATGAACTCCGAAAAGATGAAAGATGGGGATGGGGTAACTGGAGACTGACCAGTTGGGGAAAATGGTTAGTTAATTTAGGCATTTATGTATTACTAATAATAGTAGCTCTATTGATAGGGTTTAATGTGTTAAAGTGGATAATGACTAAGCTGGTAATGTCTTTGGGAGGACAACAATCAACAATGGTCATGACAATAGGACAAGCGCAAAAAAGAGAGAGTAGCAGATTACTCCGAGAGTTTGAAAAAAAAGACACAGACTTAGAAGAACGGAAATGGCAAGATTGTGAACCTCTGCACCATAGGGTGAAAAGAGGGCAGGAAATAAAATTGCAAAAACAACAAATGGTAAAAATAAATAAATGGGGAAAGATGTTACAAGCAAAGTAAAAGAACATCAAGATACAAGTTTAGGCATATGTCAGCACTTAGAGGGAAAGGTTGCCAACTTGGAGAAAAGGGGGCAATAAGGGCCGAGCTCAGCTGGGTAGTGGTAGAATACAATAAGAAAGATTGGGTAATGTAAGAGTCGAAAATGTGTTGCTGGAAAAGCGCAGCAGGTCAGGCAGCATCCAAGGAGCAGGAGAACCGACGTTTCAGGCATGAGCCCTTCTTCAGGAATAAGGAAAGTGTGCCAAGCAGGCCAAGATAAAAGGTAGGGAGGAGGGGTGTTGGAAATGCGATAGGTGGAAGGAGATTAAGGTGAGGGTGATAGGCCGCAGTGGGGGTGGGGGCGGAGAGGTCAGGAAGAAGATTGCAGGTTAGGAAGGCGGTGCTGAGTTCGAGGGATT
>NC_057756.1:102555-113699 GCF_004010195.1 Chiloscyllium plagiosum | reverse complement strand
TTGTGGGACTCTGAGGTTGGAGGCGGTGGATGGGAGATCCCCTGAGGAGATGAGGTTATGGATGGTCTGGGAGATGATGGTTTGGTTGTGGGAGGTGGAGTCATGGTCAAGGGGGCAGTAGGAGGAGGTGTCCACAAGAGTCAGGAGGGGTGACCTCACGCAACTCAAAAGTATAACTGTACTAGTTTGAATGTTCATTGCTCATTTGCTTCTGCATTTGATGCCCTTTCTTGCAAGGCCATAGAATAAATTGTCTTGTTTCCAGTTTTGGTGGTCTCGTCTAAATTTTATTGATTTTGCTTCTAACAGTAGGAAGCGGGACTCAGGCCGTTCAACCCATCACCGTGCTCTGTAATTAATAAACAAACCATTACAGGTTCACTTACAGTTTGGAGTTTCACTGAATAAATACAAGTTTTCTCATTTTTGAAGAATCCCTCTGTTTCCCGCCGCCACGGACGGTTTATTAATCGTCATCGCACACCGCCCTCTGCACGTGCGTTAATTGTCGATAGACCAATAGAAAGAGCGGACCGTTGAGTGAAGGCAGGAGTGACCAATAGAGAGAGAGAGATGCAGTGACTGAAGGCGGGGTTGACCAATAGAACGAGGGTAATCGGTGACTGACGGCAGGCATGGCCATTGGTGAGAGCGAAACCGTACCTGAAGGCGGGACTGACCATGGGGAAACGGAAAACCTTGACCGACGGATGATCTACCCAATAGTAATTGAAAGATGCGATGACTGGTGGCAGGTCTGTCCAATAGAGAGAGAGAGGGTGGGGGCCGTACTACATGAATGACATTGAAGTGGAGTGATCAGCAGACTGCAGCATTGTATCATTTTCAGCACAATAGGGAAAGGCATAAGGAGGCAGAGAGAGGCTCTGAGAAGGAGCAAGTTATTGCAGATGGAATCTGTACCCAATGTAACAAATGCTGGAAACATTTGTTGTTTTCAAAAAAACTCTTGAGACTTTTATTCATACAGTCTTAATTCCCCCCAGGAAGAAGTGTGTCCCATTGCAGGCAGAGCTGGTCAAACACACACTCACTCACACACATAGACAGACACAATGTCCCTCGTCTGTTGGCAGGGAAGAGGTTGAGCAGACTAACAACAGTGAAGAACAGTGATAGTGGATAATGGGGATCGTGTAGCTGTAATATATCTGGATTTCTGGAAGGCATTTGCTAAAGTGTCGCACAAAAGGTTAATTGACAAGGTTGGATCAAATGAGATTGGGGTAATTTATTAGGAGAAAGTGAGGTCTGCAGATGCTGGAGATCAGAGCTGGAAATGTGTTGCTGGAAAAGCGCAGCAGGTCAGGCAGCATCCAGGGAACAGGAGAATCGACGTTTCGGGCATAAGCCCTTCTTCAGGATTCCTGAAGAAGGACTTATGCCCGAAACGTCGATTCTCCTGTTCCCTGGGGTAATTTATTAGCTTGAATAGACCACCGGCTGATGGACAGAAGGCAGAGAGTCAGGATAAATTTGTTTTTGTCTGGATGGCAAGAAGTACCTAGTGGGGGTCACAGGGTTCGGTCCCTGGACCCCAACTATTTACAATCTACATTAACAACTTGGAAGCAGGGATAGGAGACTCTATAGCCACATTTGCGGATGACACAACAATAGGTAGGATGGTAAATTGCAATGAGGAAATAAGAACCTTCCAAATGGATATAGATAGGTTAGGAGACCAGGCCAAAACATGGCAGAAGGAGTTTAACATGGATAAGTGTGAGGTCAGAGTCAAGAATGTGGTGCTGGAAAAGCACAGCAGGTCAGGCAGCATTCGAGGGGCAGGAAAATCGACATTTCGGGCAAAAGCCCTTCATCAGGCAGGCTGTACAGTTGCAACAATACTTCCTTACCTTTATATTCTATTCCTTTAGCTATAAAAGCCCACATTCCATTCACTTGCTTTATTATCTGCTGTACCTGTGTGCTAGTTTTCGGTGACTCATGAACGAGGACACCTCGATCCCTCTGCACCGGAGCACCCCAAAGTCTCTCCTCATCAGATTCCTGATGAAGGGTTTTTGCCCGAAACGTATGCTGCCTGACCTGCTGTGTTTTTCCCAGCACCACACTCTCGAATATGATCTCCAGCATCTGCAGTACTTACTTTCGCCTAAGTGTGAGGTCATGCATTTTGGTTGAAACAATGGGAAGGCGACCTGTTTTTCTAGATGGGGAGAGACTTCGGGGTGCTCTGGTGCAGAGGGATCTGGGTGTCCTCATTCATGAGTCACAGAAAGCTACCACACAAGTACAGCAGATAATAAAGAAAGTGAATGGAATGTGGGAGAAAATACTTCTCCCAAAGGGTTGTGAATCTGTGGAATTTGCTCCGCCAAAGTGCAGTGGAATGCTGGTAACAGTTAGTAAATTTAAGGGGGAGTTCGACCGATTTTTAGTTGGTAATGGGTTGAAAGGATGTGAAGAGAAGGCAGGAAAATAGGGGTGAGGAGCACATCAGCCGTGACTGATTGGCAGACCAGACTCGATGGGCCGAATGGCCTAATTCTGCTCCTGTATCTAATGAATGTATGAACAATCTCATGCCCATTTGTTCAATAAATTTGTGCAATAGATCTGTGTAACCACTTAATGTCCATTTGTAAAATGCATTGATGTGCATGAAGGCCCTACCTTGTAGAAACTCCTTGTAGGTTCACTATCCCCAACAGCATTCCTTCCTACTCCCACTCCCCACCTCCAGCTGCACCATTGAGACTACAATCCCTCCTACAACGTAACCCCTGCATTATGTTCCGGAGCAAATATCCCAGATTACCCTTTCTGTTGTTGACTGTTGTTTATTCTTGGCAGTACAGACTTGATGGGCCAAAGGCCCTCTTCTGTACTGTCTGACTCTATGATTATAAAATTGCTTCTCTTCAGTACTGTATCCACATACCCTGTGTTGGATCTATGTCACCAGGGTTTGACATTAGTTGTGTAACCTTCAGAACTTTAATACCTATCCATGGATTTAAATAATTAACAATAACTCTTTCTAGAGTAAACTGGTTGCTGAGATGAAAGGGACAGCAACGAACTAGAGGAATTAAAGACAACATGCCAATTAACCCTGGAAAAGGGAATTGAAGCAACATGACCTATTTTCTGGGAGAGGGAGGGTAACAACGACTCGATTTCCTGCTGCCTCATGACCATTCAATAAGAGAAAGGATGGCCTGGTTGTGGTCGTACCTGCACTCTCCTCCCTGTCTCTGTAAGCTTTGTTTCACTTGTCAATGAAAGAACTGTCTAGAATCATAGAATCCCTACAGTGTGGAAACAGGTCAATTTTGTTGCTGAACTATGTAAAGGCATGTTACCTAACTGTTCAGACTAATACTCACACAACTTATACACACACACACGCATACTCACTTTTTTATTTATAAACAAAAAGTTAACAACTTTTAAACCAGCTGCCCTTGTTGAATCCTTTAATCAGTTAGGAGGTAAACTGCTGTTTAAAATGGAAAAAACAGATTCCTTTCAAGTCTTTATCTTTAGATAATTAAATTTTTATCAATGTACAAGGGGTGATATCCTAGGTTAGACAATTGTCACAAAGCTAGTCCCTTTTTTTCCTAAAAGCTGTTCCTTGGCTCAAGGAGACTCTGTTCTTGATTTTGTTTGGATGGGCAATAAACCGGGCTGGGCTCTGATCAGTCTGGTTTGGTACAGAGATGGAAAGGATTTTGAGGGGCCTTTTGTTTATATGTAAACAGATGAGACTTCAGGCCAAAGTGGTCATGTTTTAGAAATGTTTTAGAAAGAAAGGGGAGTGATCAGCTCTCTAGCTGAGCTGAGCAGTTTCAGTTCAGTCTTGAACGGAGAAGTTCAACAGAGAACTGTGTGAAAACTCTCTCTCGTTTCTGCCTCTGAACTTCAACCTGTAAGAATGTGTGAGAGACGATTTCGGTACAAACAATTGAGATGGCCTGTACTGCGCTGTAATGTTCTATGTTCTATGTTCTATGTTCTATGTGCATGACCCCAGAGTCTAAGGGGAATAGAGCCATAGGGGTAGGGTAAAACATGCTTCTCTATAATAAAGGACGAGACATCTGCTGCTACGGATTGATAAGACCACTCACATTGACAGAGTAGAAAAACAAGTCCTTGATTGATAAGACCACTAACTCTGACAGAGAAGAATAAGTCCTTGACTGATAAGACTACAGGGTAGAAAAACAACTCGGGAGACATCTGCTGCAGACTTTGTGATAAGGGTCCAGAATGGAAAAATACTGACGGTTTAAAATGTGAACCTCGTGACTCTTTAGAGCTATAGAGGGGAGGGACTTGTGATGTATTTAATCAGAAACTTTGTTAGCCTGGCGCGCCTTTTCTCAGAAGGGTGCCCAACTCTGCAGACTTGCTAATAAAACTTTGTTTTCCTGAATTTGTCTAGAGCGATTATTGAGAAGCGATTTTCGTTTCTAACAAATGTGTTTTATTTATACTGGTTTTTAAAGGGAGTTTGCTTATCGGGACTGTTGTGTACATTCGGAACAGCATAATTAAGTCTAGTTGGATAGGCTGAGTTCTGTAGGGATTCTTTATTCTGTTCTTTGGGTTTCATTGTGTAATTTTGTGACTAAATTTTTGTCTGTTTTAAAATCTAGTAGTCAACCTAGCTAACTTAATCCGGGTAATT
Source organism: Chiloscyllium plagiosum (assembly GCF_004010195.1). NCBI lineage: Eukaryota > Metazoa > Chordata > Chondrichthyes > Orectolobiformes > Hemiscylliidae > Chiloscyllium > Chiloscyllium plagiosum. Next base: position 109,012 of record NC_057756.1, on the reverse strand, counting down.
TTCACTGTACACTTACCAAAACAAATTGCAAAGTTATGGTCTGGGGCTGCCTGCTTAAGAATGTTTTGAGTGGTCTGGCCTAGTCCATAACAGCCTGGGGGTTCTTTGCAGGATTTTAAACAGCGAGTGGTAGGTGCTAGTGTCTTTATTTCGGGTGTTGGTTTGGTTGTGTAGACAAAGCTTGGGATAGGAATGGCTCTTTCAGTCGCCAAATGTTTTCTAGGTGTGGATGCGGTGGCTTTGGATGTTTTGCAAAGAGTGAATGAGACCAAGTTGCAAGAATTAGCAGAGAAGCTGGAATTGGAACTGCCTGCTTCTGCGAGGAAAGGAGAGATCATTACAGCAGGAGGTCAGCATTTAAACTTGCTGGGGAAACCCATCAGAATCTATAGAGATGGCAAGCATTCAATTGCAAATGAAGCAGCTTGAGCTAGAGGCGAAAGAAAGGGAAAGGGCAGCAGAAATGAAACCGTTTGAGGTATGATGAAAAGCAGAAGGTAGGGAAAAAGACAGCAGAGAAAGAAAAACAGAAAACTTTTGAACTTCAAAAACTGACACTCAAAAAGGAAAGTCAGCGTAAAAGGGTGAAGATAAAGGCTGAGGGGAGGCTTACCGAGGAAGAGAGTGAGGATGAGCAAGCCCCTGGTTTCAGAAGCCGAGTGAGAAACTGTTTCAGTATGCTCAAACATTGCCTAAATTTGATGAGAAGGATGTGGAAGCCTTTTTCATTTCATTTGAAAAAGGTGGCTAAACAAATGCAGTGGCCAATGGCAATGTGGGTTTTGTTGATTCAAACGAAACTTGTAGGTAGAGCTAGTGAGGTATTTGCATCAGCATCAGAGGAGGTGAAAAAAGCCATTTTAAGTGCATATGAGCTTCTACCAGAAGCCTATAGACAACGTTTTAGGAATCTAAGGAGGGACCCTGGTCAAACCTATATTGAGTTTGAAAGGATCAAACAGAGTAATTTTGATAGATGGATAAGAGCTTTAAAAATCGAGCAAACCTATGATGCCCTTAGAGAGGTCATTATTTTGGAGGAATTCAAAAATCACTGCCTGAAGTAGCGCAAACTCATGTGGAAGAGCAGAGAGTTAAAACAGCAAGGTTAGCAGCTGAAGTGGCTGATGATTATGAGCTGGTCCATAAAACACGGTTTGACTTTCAGAATCAATTTCAGTCCATGAGGGATAGAAACTGGGGCAAAGACATATCCTCACGTGGAAAGGGAAAGGTAGATCTCAGTGAAGATCATAAGGAGAACTTACCACAGGGTAAAAAGGAAACCCTTGAGGGGGACAAAGAAGTTAAAAAGCTCTGCTGTTTTCATTGTAATAAAATGGGCCACATAAAATCAGTGTTGGTGGGCTAGGAGAAAGTCAGTTGTAGAAAACCAGACAAGCCTGGAAGTTTTGTTGGACTAGTAATAAAAAGCACAAGGGAAGTTAGAAACTGCCTCAGAGTGTGTAAGATGATCAGAGGTTGTTTAAAGAGAAAGTGCCAAATTGCTTACCTCAAACAAAAAGTGGGAAGAAGTATTTACTAACAATAGTGGATGTGTCGACTAGATTTCCAGAGGCAATCCCATTACACAACTTCACAGCTAAAAGGGTTGTAGAAGAATTACTTAAATTTTTTACTAGATACAGACTGCCAATAGAGTTCCAGTCAGATCAAGGATTAACTTCACATTAAACTATTCAAGGAGGTTATGGCTAACTTGGGAATAAAGCAATTCAAATCTATTGTGTACCATCCGGAATCACAGGGAATGCTGAAGAGATGGCATCAAACACTAAAGACCATGTTGCGGGCTTATGGTCAGGAATATCTAGATGATTGGGATAGGAGAATGCTGCTTGTAATTTTTGCGATCAGAGATGCACCGAATGAATCGACCAAATTCAGTCCATTTGAATTAATTGTTGAGCATGAACTAAGAGGACCGTTAAAACTGACTAAGGAGAAATTAATAGGTCAGAATTCAGAGGCCACCCATTTGGACTATTGTGTCAAATTTTACAGAACGATCAAATTGAGCTGGTGAGTTGGCTAGACAGCATTTAAAGGTAACACAGCATACAATGAAACAGGAAGCGGATAAGAAATCACAAATTCACAATTTTGCAATTGGGGATAAGGTATTGGTTTTACTTCCAGTAACAGGTGAGCCTTTAAAAGCAAGGTTTAGTGGACCTTATCAAATTGAGAGGAAATTGAGTGAGGTGAACTACTTGATAAGGACTCCAGGCAGGAAGAAATCTCACAGAGTGTATCAAAGGTATTTTGAGAGGGAAGGAAAGCAAGTGGAGAAGGTGTTAATGATTACAGCACAGAAGGAAGAGCCAAGTTCAGAGGATTCTGAATTGGACATTCCTCAAATCAAATTGGACAGTGAGGAAGTTGTCAAAAATTGGGATACATTATTGAGTTACCTTCCACAAGAAAATTGAAATGACCTGAAAGAGTTATTACGATCACATGGGGAGATATGCGGAAATAAACTGGGAGGTACTAACCTAATTGTGCATAACGTAGATATAGGAGATGCTGTTCTGATTAAGCAACATTTTTATTGGCATAACCCTCTAAAGTTGGCACAGATTTAGAAGGAGATAGAGTGCATGCTCCAAGATGGCATAATCCAAGTGAATTACAGTGACTGGAGCTCACCTATGGTCATAGTGCCAAAGCCAGATGGTACCCAACAGTTATGTGTGGACTATTGCAAAGTCAACGCCGTTACAAAGACTGATGCATATCCAATTCCATGGTTAGAGAACTGTGTTGAAAAAGTGGGACCAGCAACTTAGATTTCTAAGTTGGACTTGCTCAGAGGCTACTGGCAAGTACCTCTGTCAGAGAGAGCAAAGGCAATTTTGGCTTTCGTAATGCCAAATGGACTATATCAGTTCAAAGTCATGCGATTTGGTTTGAAGAATGCTCCAGCCACATTTCAGAGACTGACTAATAAGCTATTTGCTGGATTACTCAACTGTATGGTGATTTTTAGTCACTCATGGAAGGAACATTTATCAGACTTGTTCGATCGACTTTGGAAGGCAGGCTTGGTGGTGAATTTGCCAAAGCCGAAGTCACCTTCCTGGGCCATGTTACTGGACATGGGCTAATGGCCCCATTGGATGCGAAAATGAAAGTAATTGGGAAATTTTCCACACCGCTGACAAAAAAAGCAGTACTACGGTTCCTGGGGTTGAGCGGATTTTACTGAAAGTTTGTGTCAAACTTTAACAGTGTGGCTGTTCCACTCATCGAACTGTTAAAAAAGTGTCAAAAGTTTCAATGGATAGCCGACTGTCAAAAGGCATTGGACAGCCTAAAAACTGTGTTAACCACTGCCCCAGTATTAGCCACACCAGATGACATGAAGCCTTTCAAGATGGCTATCGATGCCAGTGATGTGGATGTCAGTGTGGTGCTCCTGCAGGAGGATGACCAGGGAATAGAAAAACCCTTTGAGTATTTTTCCAGGAATTTGAATGTTCATCAACTGAAATAGTCAACGGTGGAGAAAGAGGCTTTAAGCTTGGTGTTGGTATTAAAACATTTCAGTGTTTATATTACCAACAATGCATCTGATACAATCGTATAGACTGATCATAACCCACTGACATTTGTGGAAAAGTTTACAGACGAAAATACCAGACTGTTTAGACGGAGCTTGTTGTTGCCGCCATTCAGTGTGACAATTGTGCACATGCGGTATGTTGCGAAAACGTGATTGCCGATGTGTTATTGAGACTCAAATGAGATACAGAGGTGTTCAGTGGCAGGTGTATCACAGCCTGAATTTGCATGTGGTTGTGCATGTTTGCATCTTTACAGTATAATGTATATGTGTGTTTAGACTACTAATCAGGTTTTGAAGGGTTAAAAATGAAGCCATCTTTTGGTATTGATGTTTTTTGAGGGGGGAGGTGTCACAAAGCTAGTCCCTTTTTTTCCTAAAAGCTGTTCCTTGGCTCAAGGATTTTGTCCTTGATTTTGTTTGGAGGGGCAATAGACCGGGCTGGGCTCCGATCAGTCTGGTTTGGCACAGAGATGGAAAGGATTTTGAGAGGCCTTTTGTTTATATATAAACAGGTGATACTTCAGGCCAAGGTGGTCATGTTTTAGAAGTGCCCTGTATAATGAAAGGAGAGTGGTCAGCTTTCTAGCTGAGCTGAGCAGTTTTAGTTCAGCCCTGAACTGGAAAGTTGTGCAGGGAGCTGTGTGGAAACTCTCTCTCTTTTCTGCCTCTGAATTTCAACCTGTAAGAATGTGTTCCATTTATACTGGGTTTTAAAGGGAGTTTGCTTATTGGGACTGTTGTGTACATTCGGAACAGCATAATTAAGTCTAGTTGGATAGGCTGAGTTCGGTAGGGATTCTTTATTCTGCTTTTTGGGTTTCATTGTGTAATTTTATGAGTAAATTTTTGTCTGTTTTAAAATCTAGTAGTCAACCTAGCTAACTTAATCTGGGTAATTTTCACTGTACACTTACCGAAACAAATTGTAAAATTATAGTCTGGGGCTGCCTGCTTAAGAATGTTTTGAATGGTCTGGCTCGTCTATAATATAATGTACTTTAGGTATGAGATCCCATTTCAAATCATTGTTTTAAGCTGAGATCCAGCTTTGTTTTGACAGAGAAGAATCTTAAATTAAATAAACCCCTTCATCATGTGTGCATGCGCTCGCAAGAGAGAGAGTGTGTGTGTGTGTGTGTGTGAATGTGAGAGGTCCAGGATATTCAGCCTCCGATCTTCGGGTGACCGTCCTCCAAGGTGAACTTTGAGACAGAGACAGACAGACAGAGACAGAGAGACCGAGAGATAGAGAATGAGTGAGTGAGTCAAAGAAACTGAGAGTGTGAGACAGAGAGACAGAGAAAGGGATACTGAGAGAGCGCGCATGAGTGAGACAAAGACTGAGAGAGAGAGAGAGAGTGAAACAGAGATCAAGAGAGACAGACAGAAACTGAGAGAAAGTGTGAGTGAGACAGAGGGAAAGAGATAGAGATGGGGAGCCCGAGAGAGAGAGAGCTGGATTGAGAGAACGAGCGAGAGAGAGAGAGAGAGAGAAAGAGAGACTGTGCGTGAGAGAGTGAGATAGAGGGAAACTGAGAGAAAGAGAGAGAGATTGAGAAGGAGAGAAGTGAGCAGAGAAGCCGAGGGGAATGAGTTAGATATTGACTGAGAACAAAAATGATCTCTCAGCCTTGTGTGTAGATTACTCACTCACTCTCTCTCTCAGTAACTCACTATCTCTCTATCCAAAGCCCTGTGCCTCACATTTTCTCCATTAATCTCTCAGTTTCAATCTCTTTCGTTCTCTCAGTCTGCTGTCTGAGCCCTCACTATCCATGTGGAGTGGGTTGTATTCAAGTTAGCCCCTCAGAGCCAGAGAGAGAAATAGAGAGACAGCTGGGGTGGAACTGAAAATCAAAGAGAGAGATAAAATGAGGGTCCGAGAAAGAGGAAGGAGGGTGGGAGATAGACCTGCCTGCTGGAAGTGTATCGCTGTGTATCTGTGTGTCGCTGCTTCTGATTGTCAGTTTGTGAGGCACTGCCTTCTCTCTCTTTGAAGACTTAAGACCAAAGAGACACTTTGGGGACCACATCTGGTCAGTGTTGGGGGTCTGGAGGCATCTGATGAAGACAGAACATCCTGGCAGCTTTTAAGGGAATCAACACCCCTGACAGAAGGTATGATGAAGTGAAAGATGGACAATGTCAGCAACACAACAAAAAACTGAGAAATTCAACAAAGTAATCCTGACATTACTGTACGCTGGAGTATTAATCCATGACATAAAAAACCCTACACTACTGTCAATGGTAACATAATCCCTACTCTACTACACCCTGGATATTAAATCAGTAACAATACCTCTACACTATTGTATCCTGTTGTGTCAGTAATATAATCCCTACACTCTCGACTGGGGAGTATTATTCAATACAATAAACTCTACATTACGGTACCTTGGTTTATTAATCCCTAGAGCATTGTACCCTGGATTATTATTTAATAACTTAATCCTTACACTATTATATTCTGGAATATGAAATAATAACATAATCCCTCTATGACTGTACTCTGGAATATAAATCGCAATGGTATTCATTCAGGACTTTACCTTGGGACGTTAATCAGGAACATAATCTGCTGCAGTACTGTCCCTGGATTCCCACAGTCTTCTCTCTGTCTCTCTCTCTCTCTCTCTCCCTCTGAATCCTCTTCTGTCCAGCCCCCGTTTTGTAGTTGTTCCAGTTCTGGTCACATCCCAGTCACATTCTTTATTTCCATTGGCGAGTATAGGAGGTTACAAACCGAGGAATGGAGAAAGGATCATTGTAATGTTCCAATCAGCAACAATTTCATCACAATATTATCGACCTCTCATTTGTCACTGCCCTCCTTGCTCTCATCCCCTCCCTATCTCTGTAACC
>NC_057756.1:92967-100998 GCF_004010195.1 Chiloscyllium plagiosum | reverse complement strand
TTCTCAGTTCCATTCAAATAACTTCCCTGGATGTATTTCCAGGAATATCCTCCCTCAGTACAGCTGTAATGCTATCCCTTATCAAAAATGCCACTCCTCCTCCTCTCTTGCCTCCCTTTCTATCCTTCCTGTAGCATTTGTATCCTGGAACATTAAGCTGCCAGTCTTGCCCATCCCTGAGCCATGTTTCTGTAATTGCTATGATATCCCAGTCCCATGTTCCTAACCATGCCCTGTGTTCATCTGCCTTCCCTGTTAGGTCCCTTACATTGAATTAAATGCAGTTTAATTTATTAGTCCTACCTTGTCCCTGCCTGCCCTGACTGTTTGACTCACTTCTGTTCTCAGCTGTACCGTCTCAGATTGATCTCTTTCCTCACTATCTCCTTGGGTCCTTTCCTCACTATCTCCTTGGGTCCCTCCCACCCCCACCTTACTAGTTTAAATCCTCCCAAGCAGTTCTAGCAAATTTCCCTGCCAGTATATTAGTCCCCTTCCAACTTAGGTGCAATCCGTCCTTCTTGTACAGGTCACTTCTACCCCAAAAGAGATTCCAATGATCCAAAAATGTGAATCCTTCTCCCATACACCAGCTCCTCAGCCATGCATTCATCTGCTCTATCCTCCTATTCCTGCCCTCACTAGCTCATAGCACTGGAAGTAATCCAGATATTACTTCCCTTGAGGACTTCCTTTTTAAAATTCTATCTAACTCTCTGTAATCTCCCTTCAGAGTCTCAACCTTTTCCCTTCCAATGTCATTGGTTCCAATGTGGACAATGACCTCCTGCTGGCCCCTCTCTCCCGAGAACATTCTGCACCCTCTCTGGAGACATCCTTGATTCTGGCACCAGGGATACAACACACCATTCTGCTTTTTCTCTGCTGGCCACAGAAACGTCTGTCTGTACCTCTGACTACAGAATCCCTTAACACAATTGATCTCTTGGAAGCTGAAGTATCCCTCGTTGCATCAGAACCAGTCTCAAAACCAGAAACTGGGCTGTTCGTACTACGTTCCCCAGTGAATCCATCACCCCTGACATTTCCCAAAACAGCATACCTATTTGAAATGGGTATATCCACAAAAGACCCCTGCCCTAGGTGCCAACCTCTCTTACCCTTCCTGGAGTTAACCCATCTATGTGACTGTATCTGAGACTTCACCCCTCCCCTTCCTATAACTACCATCCATCACATACTGTTGCTGTTGCAAATTCCTCATCACTTCTCTCTGTCTCTCCAACCGATCCAGGTCGATCTGATTAGATTCGCATCCAACAGCATTTATTGCAGATATAATCCGCTGTAAGTTTTAAACTCTCTTTAAACTCCCACATCTGACAAGAAGTACATATCACTGCAAAGGCCATTTTTGCTCCTTCACAATCTACAGACCCAGAAAATAACACCGTCTTATTCCTCTACAAAACACTGACCCAGATTAAATTAAGAGCTATGGCTCATATTTTAAGTTTAATCAAGAGACTTATCTCTAAAAACATATAATCAAGAAAGAACCCACTGTACTCACTAATAGTCTTTCTCTTGGTCAGACTTAAAACAACAATTAACTTATCTGATTCTGTGTTGTGAACTTCGCCCAAACCGGATCCTTCAAGATTAGTTGTGAAATTCACTGTTTGTTAATTTTCCCAGACGCACTCCGACGTCCAGCGACACATGAATTCAAAACAGCAAAGGCAGTAACTGTGCAGGTGTTATCTCTCTCTCTGTCTCTCTGTCTGTCTGTCTCTGTCTTTCTCTCTGTCTCTCTCTCTCTCTGTCTCTCTCTCTCCTGCACTGTCCTCACCATGTGTTTCCTTTGTCTGCTCTTCTCCCTTTTAAAACTGCTGTTGTTTTGACTTTTTGTTTCCGAAGTTCCAAAACAATGCAACAGCATATAAAACAGTAATTGCTGCTCCTGGAATTCGAGGAAATCACCTCCAACACCTAAAATACCTCAAAACAAGGAGCAGCTCTTACAGCCAGAAATTTTTCCCATCGTCCATTCTTGGCTTACCCAGAATCCAATCCCAGAGGAGGTTTGGGGTATGAAAGTGCAGAAAAGAGGAATGAGGTTGGCCAATCAGCCCATTGAGTGAGACAGCACCTGGAGTGTTGTGTACAATTATGACCTCCTGAATTCTGATTCGTCAGACTGTTTGGTGAGATCAGCTATTGTCCAATGAAGAAGGGTTGTGTAAGGTGGGTCAGCACTCTTCGAATTTGTGAGGAGATCTCATCGAAATACCAAAGGTCCAAGTGTGTTTGACCGAGAAAAGACAAGGGGCAGTTTCCCAGCTTTGAAAGAGCCTCACCATCTGGGGAATGGGGCAATCATGATGAGGAGGCGGACATTTTGGATTGAGATGTGGAGACTTTCCTTCCCTCAGGAATTCCCTCCTCCCGAGCCTCGTGGCTGCCTTGTCATTGAGTACACGTCTGGCATAGGGCAACAGGTACTGGGATCCAATGGAAAGTCAGGCATAAAAGGGGAAGATGGGTGCGTACAATAAGATAGATGATCAGCTATGATCCTACTGTATGCTATAGCAGGTTATAGAATCATACAGCATAGAAACAGAGCCTTTGGTCTGACCAGTCTGTGCTGACCATAATCCCAAACACAACCAGTCCCAGCTGCCTGCTCCTGGCCCATATCCCTCAAACATTTGCTATCCATGTACTTGTCCAAACATCTTTTAAATGTTGTAACTGTACCTGCAACTATCTCTTTCTCTGAACGTTCATTCTACAAACGAACCATCCTCTGTGTAAAAATATTACCCCTCGTCTTTTTTAAATCTTCCTCGTCTCATCTTAAAAATGTGCCCCCTAGTCTTGAAATCCGCCACCCTCGGGAAACGACATCTGCCTTATCTATATCCCTCATAATTTTATAAACTTCTATTAGGTCGCCTCTCGACCTCCTTCATCCCAGTGAAAAATTCCCACACTCTCCTTATAACTCAAACCCTCCATTCCTGGCAACACCCTTGGAGATCTTTTCTGAACCCTCTCCAGCTTAATAATGCCCTTCCTATAACTGGGTGACCAGACCTGGACACAGTTCTCCAGAAGAGGCTTCCCCAATGTCCTGTACAACCTCAACATAACGTCCCAACTACTATACTCAAAGGGCCGAGAATGAAGGCAAACGTGTGTGTGTGTATGTGTGTGTGTGCGAGAGAGAAAGAGAGAGAACAATGGGAGAGTTGGAGTGTGAGGGAGGGATAGAGAAAGTGATAGTGACAGCCAGAGATGGATGGAGAGAGTTTGGGAAGATTAGAGAGGGAGAATGGAAGAGATGGAAACTGGGGGAGGGATACTGGGAGAGAGAGAGAGGAAAAGAAAAAGGGGGAGGATAGGGAGGGAGGAGAGAAAGAGATGGGGAGGGATAGAGAGAGAGGTAGGTGGACGGAGGGAGGAATTATAGAGAAGAAAGGAGAGATAGAATGAATTGGAAGGGAAAGAGAACAGGTGATGTGATGTGAAAGAGTGATGTGAATATAACTTGCCACTCACCCACACAAAGCCCAGATTAAAGTAATGATAATAAAGACCATTAGGTTCTCTGAAAGATTAAACAGGAAACAGTCTAACTCCAAGTTGACTGGAGCCCATTGGGTAGAGGATAGAGCACTGTTCATTGCACTAGGTCAATTGCAGGACGGCCTTTCACGGGGTGCCCTCTCCTCGCCCTCACCCAATTTTGATATGAAGTTGAAACCTTTAAGTGATACAACCAACGATTTTTCTAAAGGACAGCGATGTCTATGACTCTTCAGACTACAGCTGAATATGGAATTCTCAATCAAACCTCACAATCCTAACCTTTAAAAGGCAGTTGGATGGGTACATGGACCAGAAGGGTTTAGAGGGAGAGAGGCCAAATACTGGCAAATGGGTCTAGGTCAGATTGGGATGTTTGGTTGGCATAGACTGGTTGGACCAAAGGGTCTGTTTCCATGCTGTATGAATCTATAATCATTTGACTTTGCACAAAAACACAAAGAGACCTCTGATTCTGAGGGAATGGCAAAATGTACCTCTGTATTGTTTGTTTTCAATGCTCTTGCCTTGTTTTCAGCTTCCTTGCTGCATTGCTGTGATTCCTGATTTTAGTCCTCCAGCCAATGGCGACAACCCGTATTGTGCTGGCAATTGTCCTCCTCTCTCCGTTGAGGCTTCCATTTGGGACCGCCCAAGTGCAGAGCATTTAGAATCCCTCCTGGTAAATCATAGACATATTCCCATGTACAACATGGGCCTGTGCACAACCACTCCAATCTTATCAAGGTCCAGCTATCTCAGTTCAAAGTGATTACTAGGAAACATGGGTAGATTTCTGCAGTTGCTGCTGTATATATCAGTTGGCAGGCAAAGAATGAAACCATCCTCTACATCTTTATAACAATGTGACGATACTATGGATTAAAGAGGTGTATTTTCTCCTGGGTTTTTATGAAGAGAGGTTGAGACAGAGGTAAAAGCGGTCTGCTCAAAACCAGTAAACACTTTGTGAAGCACTGGGTTTTGGTTTGAAGTGGAACAATAGAAGCAGCCTGAATGGGTGGAGCCCAGCTCCCACAGAACCAGGATTTTTAGTTTTAATTTTTCAGTAGCTGTTGCGGGGGTCTTGAAGCTGGGTAAGGGAGCTGTTATTTCCCTCTCGGTTACAGCTGGAAGCTGGGGTTCTCTTCCTGCTGCTGGAATTGCATGTGAGACAATCTGTTTTACTGAATTTGCCTTTGGAAAGGGTGGGTTTTTGGGAAGTTACTATATTGGAACAGTTACTGCTTAGTAATTAATTAATCTGTTATTCTGTTATGTTTTCCAATATGGCTAAGTTATTCTAATTCTTTCTTTAACGATCGTGTATGAATAAAGTGTGTTTTGCTTCAAGCCTGATAGTTTGACAAATAGAATTATATCTGGAATGCAATGCCTGGGACTTGCTTTTTGTGGAAGAATTTGACCAGAATTGACACATATGTGTGGAAGCCATCTTTGTCACAAAGAATCTTTGCAGTAGAATGTAGACTGCTAACAAAGTGCTGGTAGAGCCTAAGCTGAAGAATTGGTTTTGATAACACGCCCTTGCAGCTACAAACTGGCTCCATTCCTCTGGCCCCTGAGACACAGTTCTGCTTCATAAATGATGTATTGTTCATTAGGCCTTTATCGGTTTATTTCTGCCTAACTAAACCTGCAGTATAAGGTAACATTCAGTTTTGTAGACATTAAGAAATGTAGATCTGGACAATGGATGTGGACCTTACGACTGCCCCTCGGTTGCATAAATAATGGGCAGTGGGCTTGTGATATACTATATAACTTGCAACATTCTGTATTTCATTGGAGTGCATTGGACTTCTCCAAACAAAGATGATCATGCCCCACGGCCATGATTAAAAGCTAGTTAATTGCTCAAGGTCTCGACTCCTGACTATTTTGATCTAAACGATCCGGCAAAGATTTACTTTTCCCCAACACCTTTAAAATAAGAAAAATGCAGGGTCTCAGCTATCTCATTGATATGTTTGGGATGGGGTGCGGGGGAGGTGGTGTTGGTCTGGTCCATTACCGGAAAACACAGACTAAGAAAGGTCCCCCACATGGCAGACTGATAGAAAAGATAAGATTACATTCAAACCAAAGGAATTTGGCAAATTGGATCCACAATTGGCTGAGTGGCAGAAAGCAAAGGTTGAGAGGATGGTTTTTCTGACTGGAAGGCTGTGTCCAGTGGGGTCCCACAGAGTTAGTCATGGGGCCCTTGCCATTTGTGGTTTATATAAACAATTTAGGCTTGAACATTGAAAGTGAGTTCATGGATCACCGGTCAGACCGTATTTGGAGTATTCAGATCTGGGCACCTTACTTAAGGAAGGACGTTAAAACCCTAGGGAGAGTGAAAAGGAGATTTTACTGGAATGATACCAGGAACGAGGGATTTTAGATACAAGGAAAAGTTAGAGAGATTGGCCTTATTCTCCTTGGAGCAGAGGGGATTAGGGGGTGACCTTATTGAAGTGTTCAAAATGATGAACCATTTTGACAGGGTAAGGAAGGATATTCTGTTCACACTAAATTGTATGTTAAAAACTATTCAGGTCACAAGTGACCTGAATTCAAGATTGTGAGAGTATGAGGAGTGAGATGAGGAGATACTTTCTTTACTCAGAGAGTTGTTAGGATTTGGAACGCGCTGGGAGAGTGATGGGGGTGGATTCCATACAAAGTTCCAAAAGAGAGTTGGATCTATATTTTAAAGTGTTGAATTTGGAAGGGTACAGAGATGGGGTTGGAGAATGGGGCTAGCTGGGTAGCTCTTTCAGGATCCAGTACAGACACAGTGGGTTGAATGGCCTCCTTCTGTAAAATTTGATCATTCTATGTTACAAAAATTGAATATAGACGGGCAAGTCACATGGGCTGTTCAGTGAAAAACGGAATCCTCTCCAGAAAACTGTGAGGGGATGTACTCAGGCAGGACCAACAAGGCTTGGGAGGGCATGATGAGCAATAGGACCCTGGGAAACACTGAGGGTCAAATACCCTGAAAGGATCAGGACAGGTGGATAGGTAGTGAAGAAGCTCACAGGATACTTGCCTTTATTGGGCGGGGCATCAAGTTAAAGAACAGGGAGGTGACGCTGGAACTGTGTAAAATGTTGGTTAGGCCACACAGTGAGAGTATTGTGTGCAGTTCGGGAATCCACACTGTGGGAGGGATGGGATAGTACTGGGAGAGGGTATACATGGAGATTTACCAGGATGTTACCGTGGAGGCTGGAGAGTTTCAGGGATGGAGAGAGATTGGATAGACTCAGGTTGTCTTCCTTAGACCAGAGGAGATTGAGAGGGAACAGGATTGTGATGAATAACATCAGAAGGAGCATGAGTAGAGAAAAAGAAATGTTACCCCCTTGATGGAGGGATTGATGAAAAGGGGCAGAGATTTACGGTAAAGGGTAGGAGGTTTGCAGGGGATGTGAGGAAAATCGTTTTCACCCAGAGGCTGGTGGGGAATCTGGAGCTGACTGCCTGTGAGGGTGGGACAGGCAGGAACCCTCATTACACTGAAGAAGGATTTAGACCTGACTCTGTAATCCTCTTCCATCAGCCCCGAACCCCGTGACAGCTCCCAATTCCGATATTGTTGGGGAACAGCCATGTTGAAGATTGGATAGCAGGAAAAGCCGTTCCGGATTCCAAGGAATCCCAGCATACACCATAACTGTACTTCAGCCCAATGTCTGTCCACCTGATCCTACCTCCTTTTGATATCTCAATCCTGGTTTTCCCTCCGACTCTGCCGGGGTATATTTCACCGACCCTCCATGTTCATTCCCCGTTAGTCTCTCGGTTCCCTCATTAACACAGCCATTGGTCCACAGAATCTGGCTTCAATCAGCTTGTGCTGGTATTTATTGTAAATCATTTACAATCTCCCCCACCCCCTTTCTCAAACAGCTCTGTGGCTGTCCTTACAACCCAGCCGCTCTCCTGGGGAGGTTAGGACAATCACGTCCTGACAATGAAGAAATATTGCTATGTGGCTGTTAACTGTCTCACATCACACCACCATTCTCTAAAAGCATCCAAACACAAGGTTCAGTCAAGTGCTCAGTGACTACTACGTTAATCCTTAGCGTCTTTTTTCTTGGGTCAAATGCGGAACACTTACATAGACTGTCCTCGTGCAGTCAAACTGTCCACCAGACCTCTTCACTTCAAGGTTTCCCTCAACTCTCCCTCACTCAGGCTCCCCCTCAATTTTCCCTACCCTTCCTTGCTGGGATCCTCCATTCCCTTCCTCGCTCGGATACACTCCTTCACCCCTCACTGGGACACTCCCTTTCCTCCCTCACTCAGACTCCCACTCATTGGGACACTCCCTCCCCTCCCTCACTCGGACTCCCCCCTCTCTGGGAAACTCCCTCTCGTCCCTCACACAGACCCCACACTCACTGAGACACTCACTCCCTCCCTCACTGGGACACTCCCTCCCCTCCCTCAGTC
>NC_057756.1:90230-91788 GCF_004010195.1 Chiloscyllium plagiosum | reverse complement strand
CTGGGCGGGATTGGGAGGGGGGGGGTGGAGGATTGGGGGGGTCGGGGGGGGGGAGGGTGAAGGAAAGGTAACATAATAACCAAACCCACCATCTCCAGGGAGCTGTCAGTGCCCCCTCCCCCGGGCAGCCATCAGTGTTCCCTCTCCGCCTCCCCTACCTTCTTCCTCCGACAGCCATCAATGCTCCCCTCCCCCAGGCAGCCATCAATGCCCTCTCCACCACCCCCCCAACCCCGGGCAGTGTGGGCAGTGCCCCCTCGCTGGTAGGTGGTCAGTGCCACCTCTCCCCCCACCCACCCTGGGCAGTGGTTAGTGCACCCTCCCCTCCCCCCACGCAGTGGTCAGACCAGGCAGTGCCCCCTGCCCAGTCAGTGGTCAGTACAGCTTCATCCTGGGGTAGACCCAGGGCTCAGGGCTTGTGGGCTTCCAGGTGGGTGTCTGAGAGGCTCTGCCCCAGCCTGGCACTGGAGAGTCAGCCCACTCCAAGGCCCCTGACGGTGGGTAATAAAAGGCCAGGGGAAGCGGCAAAGCCCCTGCTTGGGCCTGAGCTGGCCACAGCCAGGGGTCCAGACCGGCACTGCCACAGATGGACTGGCGCCCCCTGGTACCGGTGGCTGACTCAGTGGCCCCCTCCAACACCTGTGGGCGGTACAAGTTGCCAATGTCTCCTAAGGGCAGACCCCTGATCCTGTGCCCCTCGGGATCGCCAGTGGTAGGGCCCTGTAACCGTTTGGGAAAGTGGCTGCGGCCTGGTCCATCCCGGGCCTCCCAGCATCTCGCCCGGAAGCCGCTGTCCTTCCCCAGAGTGAAGAGCTGACCTTCGGGTGTGCTGGCGGCTGGTGGCAGCGGAGACAGGCCACAGTTCCTCTCCATCCCGCTCACTGCTCTGGTCAGCAGATCCCAGGCGCTCTCTGACCGGCTCGGGGAGAGGACAGGGCTCGGAAAAATGGCACCACCCACTCGGGCTGTCTGCAAGGGCCCAGCGTTTGCCCAAAAGCACATTTGCTGAGGCCTGGCGCAGTGCTGCGATGTAGGCCTCTCCTGGACCTGACTCCTAGGCCTCAGGAGATGGTGACTGGCCTGAGAGGCAGTGATCAGAGTGGCTCCGTCAGTCACTTCCTGCTGGAGACAAGGGGCTGGAGAGGCTGTGGCAGTGGCAGCATGGACACATACTGAGAAACCGTCGCTCTGCTGCTGTCTATACCAAACGTGATTCATCTGGGGACCAAACCAAAGGGAAGGTGTCAGTGAGAGGCAGACATACTCAGGAAGAGACAGTAGCTGGAATAAAGGATGATGCTGACTGCTCAGATTCACAACCTGCCCTATAAGGAGAGCTGGGGAAAAAAACTACACCTCAACACATAACACTACCACACACATACAGACAGATACACAGTCACACACACACAGACACATAGACACAGACACACACACAGACAGACATACACGCAGTCATACACACACAGAGACACAGACACACACAGATACAGTCTCACACACACAGACAGACACGCATCACTGTAACACACTGATATACACCACACCCCTCACTGTC